>NC_056750.1:312312059-312612059 GCF_019279795.1 Protopterus annectens | reverse complement strand
ATCCAGGGAATTGTTATGGCTAGGCTTGCATAGGCCTTAGAGCCGATAGCCTAGTACCAACCTATGAACAACATACTCAACTATGCTTAGACACTATCCCTACCATTACATAGTACAGTTCACCAGCTGTTACTGCTGAACCAGCTACACCGATATCCCACTGTATCTCAGTATATGCTGTATGAATTTGATACTCAACAATTTGCATAAGTTTGAAGCGTTATGTAGCTTAAGCCTATGCTAATGCTAAAGCTGATGTTTACTGAGTAAACACACATTGCCTCCTTTATTTTGCTCTGTGCTCATATAACATGTCTTCTATTTTTAATGCACTAACCATTATTATTAATTGTTGCCAAATTTCTGAATGTATTGCCTAACAACTGTACTAGATGTTCATGTACTTTATTGTATGTTTATCTAATGCTGATATTATTTTGTTGTGTATTTAATTTACTTATGTCTTATTACATTTATTGTACTAATCCCTGTGGAGCTTTTCTACCCGGACCTCCAATGAAAATGGGCTTCTTGCCCAGATGGACTCTCCCGGTAAACAAATGTAAAATAAATCAATAAAATAATAAATATATAGTTTCTCTGTCAAAATTATCATCTTCCATATTCATTAGCAAGATTAATCCTATTCCTTTTGACAAGGCTGGGAAGAGCTTTTGATAGGTTTGGGAAGAGAGTTTGTACTCCCTGCAACTTGACCATCAGAATAGTAAATTATCAGGCTGAGATGCCTAAATTTTTGCTGGCTTCTTTAGACAGTATAAGGAAATTATTTGCTGACCTTCCTTCTCAAGTGGTTAAGGCATCATTGAAGTCCTTAGTATCTTGTGTGTGTTGGGTAACTAAACATTCCTTAAAATGCGCTTATGTTACTGTAGCTGTTTCTACAGTATCTGTGACTCGGTCAGTGATGTGAAGATTTGCCTGGCTACATTCTCAGAACTGATCAGAGCTGAGATCCTGAATGCTTCCCTGGATAGAAAGATGTTATTTTGTCTTAGCTCTGCTGAAGTTCTTAAAATACTTGATGGAAGGGGAAAGTTAATCCAAGGAGTTACCCAGATTTTTCAACCCTCCTTTCAGAAATATACAAGAAACTTCTATTCCACTTCACACTCAAAAAACTGAATAAGCATTCTACAGGCAAACATTTCAAAAAGCAATGTCAGGGACATTCAAAGATGAAAGGAGGTTTCTCCCAAAATAAGGACAGTCTAAGAAATCAGACAGATTATATACCCCCTCAGTTGTTTTTGTCTCCCCCCTGCCAACCCTGTCAAGCTATCCCAAAGTGTAAGTCTTCAGTTTCCTATGTGGTGCTAGATAACTCGGGTAAAGAAAATCATTCTGAAAGGCTACAAATGTCAGTGGGATTCTTCTCTCTCTTTTCAAGTGATCCCTCTGCATCCGTCCACTCAAACCTCCTTGTTCCCACCTATCCTAGACCATATGCTGTCTCAGTGGGTTATAGAACCTGCTCTTCATCATAATCATCATCAATCCCCTTTTTCTTATTTTACACATGGGGTTGGGGTGTCATGTCAACTATCGCTCTCTCTCTCTTGATTCAGTGCCACTCTCCTACCTTCTTTGACAGTCATGCCTAATTGTGACAAGTCTTCTGTCTCAGTCCTTCCATATCCTTTCCTCTTACCTTGTTCCTGTCTCAGATCTTCTGCATCAGGTTGGCTTCTGCCTTTCTGTATATGTGCCTGGACCACTGCAATCTGTTCTCTTTGACTTTCTCTGCAACTGGATCAAATTTGCCCTCTGCTCTGATATCCTCAGTTCTTCATTTGTCCCACAATGTGCATATTACCCCCCATCTCAGGCACTTCATCATTGCCATTTCTTGCTTCTTCAACTGATCTGACTTTACTGCTAGGGTTTCTGTACCATGAAGTACTACTGGTTGCACCACTGCTTTGTACAACTTTCTTTTCATCTTCTTTAATACTCTTCTCTATTAAATAACTCTGACACTGTGTGCTCGTTGGCTGCAGTGCCTCTGATTCAAGACCTCCTCATTCACACTTCTCTTCTCCTCAATCACCCATCCCACATACTTAAAGCTGTTAACCTGCTCTACTATTTTTGTTGATATGTTCTCTGTGACCTGCTTGCTGATGTAGTCCATCACTGGTATGAACAGCAGTGGGCTCAGAGCTGAACCTCAATGCACACCCACTTCCTACTGGGAGCTCCTCTGTGAGAACAAACACTGTTCATACTAATTTTATCAATGTTTTTGGGCATTCAAACCACTGTAGGACTGCCAAAGCAGCTTTCTTGGGACCTTGTCATATGCTTTCTTCAAATCTAGGAATGCCCAGTTGGACTGTTTCCTCATCTCTAGCTTCTTCGCAACTGCCTATTTCGCTGCAAACATCAGGCTAGCTGTGCTGCATTCTGATCCAAATTGAAACTTTTCATCTCCCATTTTACTTTCTGCTTCTCTGCATATTCATTTATCAGTCACCCTCTCCAGAACCTTCATGCAGTGTAACAGCTGTTTGATACATCTATATTGCCCAGAGTTGTGAATATACACTTTGTTCTTATACACTGTCATTACTATGCTCATCCTTCAGTCATCTGGGATACAGCTTTATCTACATGCCATTAGGAGTACCCTCAGGAGATATTTATTCCCTAACTCACCCAATATCATGATCATGTCTAGCACGACCTCATCTCTGCCTGCTGCTTTCACTAACTTCATTTTCCTTGCTGCTTTTTTTCCTCTTTTTACTTCCTCTAGGGTATGCTCCTCCTCTTTTTTCATTGTAGGCCATGCCTGGGATAGCATAGCTTCTGTGGGATTTTCTTCATTCAGAAACTGTCAGAAGTACTCCTTCCATCAGGCTGTTGCTGGCATTCATTGTGAAGGATATCTGATGACTATTTTCTTTATTTTTCTGCCTTTGCTTTGCAACCCAATAAAAGTTTCTTTGTGCCATCTACTGAGTCAATTTGCAGAAACTGGAGGAGTGCCTATGATGCCTTGTTTTCACTATTGCAACAACTGTCTTTGCCTATTTGTTGCCTAAACAGGAATCCTTCTTAGCCTGGCCCATCTTTCCTATCTTCTACTTTTTCCTGCACTTCTTTCTTTTGATGACTTCCTGAAACTCTGCATTGCACCTCTAGGTTTCCATGTGCAATTTGCTTCCATACCTGACTCAAACTTAGCTGCAGTGACAAATGCACAGGTGTGAGACCGTAGAAAACACCGTGTGCAACTAACACTGTAACATGTGCCTAGAATAGGATGCCAAGTGGGCATCAAAGTGGTACACTGAAACCTGTGTGCTGTGGCACATTTCTATAAGTTATGATTATATCATGGTTTAGTATGCACCAAGCACTTCCCACATTACTTTACATTTTGCATTAATAAAGGCTTTGCCCACAGCACACAGGTTTCTGTGTCCCACTTTGATGCCCACTTGGCATCCTATTCTAGGCACATGTTACAGTGTTAGTTGCACACGGTGTTTTCTGTAGTGTGTAGATCACATTTGTCTCACACCTGTGGTTAGGTGCAGGGGGTCTTTTTCTTTCACAGGGAAATGCAGGCATTTGTCACTGCAGCTAAACTTCCATACTGCCATCTGTCCACCTCCAGTTGTCTCACACTCAAACGCATATATATTCTATAGTCCTCCAACATACTGTTTTGAGGTGCTGCAATTCTCCTTCAGCCCCACCTATTTCCTCTTCTTCCTGAGCTGCTAGAGCCCTGAGTAATTCCTTAAACTCTTGTGCTTTCTCTCCAGTCACCTTCCAGGTCTTCAGACTAGTCTCTATTGACCTTAGAGCCTTCTCTGGCCACTGCTTGCAGCTGAGTGTGGCAAACAGTGTTTATGCTGTGGGCCAACTGCTTCACTGGGGATGACTTTACAATTGGTGAATCTACTCCAAAGCCCTTTCTTTACTAAGAAGAAGTGTACTTGACTTGCATGTTGGTCATTTTTGTATGTGACCTTATGACAGTCTCTCTTGCTGAACCATACAATGGCCACCATCAAGGCATTTTCCAGTCAGAAGTCTACAATGGCCTCTCCTTAATGCCTGTTGCCCCAGGCATGTGGACCCAGGTAGTCCTCATATCCTGTTCTATCTGTCCTTCTTCTTTTGGCTTTTCCCAGTTAGAGGTCGCCACAGCAGATCACCTGTCTGCTCATGATTGGCAGTGGAGTTTTACAGTGTCAAGTTGCCAGCCCGGCGCCCAACCTTCCACAGAAGGCAACACACACATACACCTAGGGCCAATTTAGTGTGTCCAATCCACCTACAGCATGTCTTTTGGATGTGGGAGGAAACTGGAGCACCCGGAGGAAACCCACACAACCACAGGGAGGGCATGCAGACTCCGCACAGAAGGCACCCCAGCCAAGAATCAAACCAGAGAACCTCTTGCTGTGAGGCAACGCTAACTGCTGCCCCCTGTTCTATCTGTCCTAATATGTGCATTAAGGTCACCCATTATTAGCATCAATTCATGTTGTCCTGCTTTATCTAATGGGTCCTGCAACTGCTTTCTGAATGTACTCTTTTCCTCACCATCACAGCCCTGCTGCCAGGCATTGGCTTTGATTATGAGTAGTGCACTTTTCTTAAAATGGTGTCTAATAGCTATGAATCTATTACTAATTCAAATGACTTCTCCAGATGTCTTCTTAAGACTCTCCCTCACCACAATTCCATTCCCACACCATTTCTAGTTTGTCCTCCTGAGTAGTAGACTCTGGATCCCAATCCAAGTGTCCTTGCTGCACTGCCCTTTTATTTTGTTTCCTGGATATATGGGTTGTCCAGCCTCCTCTGTACCATCATGCCATCTGCTTCCAAGATATGTCCTGTCTGTGAACCTATATTAAAGGTGGCTATCCTTAGTTCACATTTGGTAGATTGATTGGCTTTATGCCCAGCTTTTGCTCAACAGAGTAATCCCAGGTAACCCAAGCTGGGTAACTGGACACTGGATAGCCAGCAGTTATTGACCCAGGGCTACTGGGTATTATGGCAGGCATACACTGGCCACTGTAACCATGTATCCTTGGCAAAGGACATGGTAGGCCAAGTCGTCAACCCACTTATCACTGCCAAATATGCATGCTCATTTTTTGCAACGTTACTCAACATGATTGAATCATCAAGATCCATTTTTTTACACAGTCAAATGGCTAGACCTGCTAAGGACCACAGTCTGCAACCTGTGTTCTCCTACCTAGATGATGCTGTGCACCACCGCTGATAGCCAAAGTGGTTGCTGTATACAACTATTCCCCAATAGGCACCATCCAGAGACAATACTTCTGCTGCCCACAACTCAATTCTTGGGTGAGTTTGAGGTGGAAACACTCAGCATGTTTTTGTGAGACACAAGGAGAACATACAAACTGCAGACAGGCATCTGGCTGGAAGTCAGGATTGAACCTTATACCTTGTGCATAGGAGCAAAGATCTTAACCATTATACTAACTTGTCATCCCATATAAAAAAAGGAAAGGTTTCTTTTCAAGAATCTTTCTGGTGTTGCCACTCATTTGGCATAGAGGAATAAAGCCCCAAGTACTGCTCAGCTGACCTGGGTTCAGTAAGTGCCTCAGGTTTCTGATGGATCACCAGGTCAGGGATGGGAATGCCCTTCCTGGGTGGAAGGGCATTTGTTAATATGCTCCCCAAGGGTCCAAAGAGCACAGTTCCATGTGGGTGAGAAAAGGAAGTAGGTAGGGCATACAGAAAAATGGATGGAAGTACAGATGTACTGATCCACCAGGACAACGTTAGTATTCATGACCAGCATAAGTCTGGAGAGGTAGCGGGATGGCTTGTAGATCTGGCAAGTACTTTGGGCACTAGGAGATGGTAAACAAAATGTCCAACAGGACCAAACAAAAAACAGTCTTTCTGCTTCAATAGAAAGAATGAAACTGGACACCTATCTTACACCTTTCTTTTCTAAATTTCACATTAAATTACAAAATTCAAAATGTTCTGTCTGCAGTCTGTGTTACTTCACATTCTACCTATCAGTTTTCTAGTAACTCTGGATTTAAAAGACACTTATTGTCACATTCCAGTTTTCAAAAATTTCAGATGCCTTTTCTGTGTGTGTTTTTTTTTCTGTCTGGTTTACATTTTCAGTTCTCTGCCTTGACTGTTGGGTTATCAACGGCCCTCAAAGAACAGGCTATGGTAATAGTCCATTACAGGTTGTAGGACATTCACATTTTCACATATTTAGAAGATTGCCTTATTTTGACAGATTCTTTCACAAGTTATCAAGAATCCCTGGCTTGGGTAATAAACCTTTTCTCAGCCTGGGTTTTTAGGTGACTACAGAGAAACCTGTTCTCATTCAGTTTCATAGGATAGCATTTCTATGTCTACTGAATACATCGCTTATGATGGCCTTTCTTCCTCAGTACAAACTGAAAGGTTACAAGGAACAGTTTCTGCTATTTTTTTAACCAGACCCAGTCATCTGCCACAGAATACCTCAGAATTCTCAGTTCAAAGGCGCCTTCTTTTCTGTCGATTTATTTGGCCAGGCATCAAATTAGGAAAATAGTACAACAGTTCATCAAAGCAGTTTGGAAACAGCATCACAACCCCCTTTCATTTCAGAACCCAGTGCTGGGGGTTGTGAAAAAGGAGTTACCTTGGTGGGTGAATCTGTTTGGTCTCAAACACAGGTTTCCCTTTTTCCTTCTAACCCCTTTTCAGTCTGTAACTGGTGATACATCAGACTTTGCTTGGGGAGCTGTGTCCAAGGGGTGCAAATTCAGGGCCTTCAGAGGAGCAAGACAGTTTATGGCACATAAATATCAAAGAAATTATGGCCCTAATCAATTCTCAAACATCTGAACTACCTTTGGACTCTGGTAGTCACTGACAATGACACAATTGATGTGGTACATAAGCAGGAGGTAACAAGTTCCTATCCCCTTTCCAAACTAGATGTGATAGCATGGGATCCAGCACTTCAGTAAAATTTGCCCTTCAAGGCTTCCTGCATTCTGTCAGAACAAAACATTATTGCAGAGAAGCTGAGCAGGACCAGGACCAGGGCAGACATTCATGAATGGAAGCTGTAGCTATGGATCATCAAGGATTTGATCCTTCTGTGGGGAACCAGTTAAGTAGATCTGCTTTCCTCTAGCCGCAACAGACAGTTAAGGAAATTCTGCTCCAGGACTCCTTGCACATAGGCCTCAAAGACAGATGCCTTTTTATTCTAATGTACAGGAATGTTCCCATGTGCTTTTCTGCCAATTCCTCTGATAACCAGGGTTCTTCTAAAGATACTGAAGGACTTCAAAAAGATAATAATGTTGACTCCCTTTTGGACCAAGCAATAGTGATTCTGCTTTCTTTTGAAAATGGCAAAGGTCAATTACCACAAACTGCCTCACAGAATGGACTTGCATAGCACAAAAGTTGTTTGATACACTCCTATCTTCGATGATTGCCTAGACAATAGTATTTTAATACCTATTATACCATGATCCCCCATTAATATTCAAAAACGTGCACGCTGATTGGCCAGCATGCACATTGTAAATCGACTTATACTAATGGAAAAAGGTCCGATCGCCTGGACTTTTTCCATTAGTATAAGTCTCTTTTAAAACACTGTCTCGCTATGTTAAAAGAGTTTAACATAGCGACACAGGTCTAAAAAAAGCAACGGAGATCTCAAGTTACCTTTTTTAAAGCTGTCTCGCTATGTTAAACTCCTTTAACATAGCGACACAGTGTGTAAAAAGCAACGGAGATCTTGCTTTCTCCGTTGCTTTTTCTTTAAACCTGTCTCGCTATGTTAAATGGGTTTAACATAGCGAGACAGCTATAAAATAAGCAACGGAGATCTCTGTTGCTTATTTTAAAGCTGTCTCGCTATGTTAAACCCATTTAACATAGCAAGACAGGTTAAAAAAAAAAAAAAGCAACAGAGAAAGCAAGATCTCCATTGTTTTTTTTACTGTTTCGCTATGTTAAATGGGTTTAACATAGCGAGACAGCTTTAAAATAAGCGATGGACATCCGTTGCTTATTTTAAAGCTGTCTCACTATGTTAAACCCATTTAACATAGCGAAACAGTAAAAAGCAACAGAGATCTTGCGTTCTCCGTTGCTTTTGGCCACAGCTCTGATGTACTGCGTAGGCATGCGCAGTACATCAGAACTGCCGCGGATACCAGCCAGCTGCGGAAGGGCAGTAAAGAGGCATTATACAATGCCATTATTTAAGAAAAGCAATTATTTCTTTTCTTAAATAATGTCATAGTATAATAGCAATAACCCACTTCTGGGTGTGGGTAATGTGGGATTTACCCACGGTTGTCTTTGTTTGGTCGAGGCGAACCACGCCAACCGTGGGTAAATCCGCATTACACCCAGGCGGTTATTGCTATATTATACCATGACCCCCAAAGCGTGCACGCTGATTGGCCAGCGTGCACATTAAATCGAGTTATACTAATGGAAAAGGTCCGTCGCCCGGACTTTTTCCATTAGTATAACTTTACTTTTACAACACTGTCTCCCTATGTTAAATGGGTTTAACATAGCGAGATAGCTTTAAAATAAGCAACGGAGATCTCCGTTACTTATTTTAAAGCTGTCTCGCTATGCTAAACCCATTTAACATAGCGAGACAGGTTTTAAAAAAAAAAGCAACGGAGAAAGCAAGATCTCCGTTGCTTTTTTTACTGTTTCGCTATGTTAAATGGGTTTAACATAGCGAGACAGTTTTAAAATAAGCAACGGACGAGGGCGAACCACGCCAACCGTGGGTAAATCCCGCACTACCCACACCCAGGCGTGGGTTATTGCTATATTATACCATGACCCCCCCAAAACGTGCACGCTGATTGGCCAGCATGCACATTGTAAATCGAGTTATACTAATGGAAAAAGGTCCGGTCGCCCGGACTTTTTTCCATTAGTATAACTTTACTTTTAAAACACTGTCTCCCTATGTTAAATGGGTTTAACATAGCGAGATAGCTTTAAAATAAGCAACGGAGATCTCCGTTACTTATTTTAAAGCTGTCTCGCTATGCTAAACCCATTTAACATAGCGAGACAGGTTTTAAAAAAAAAGCAATGGAGAAAGCAAGATCTCCGTTGCTTTTTTTACTGTTTCGCTATGTTAAATGGGTTTAACATAGCGAGACAGTTTTAAAATAAGCAACGGACATCTCCGTTACTTATTTTAAAGCTGTCTCACTATGTTAAACCCATTTAACATAGCGAAACAGTAAAAAAAAAGCAACGGAGATCTTGCTTTCTCCGTTGCTTTTGCCCACAGCTCTGATGTACTGCGCAGGCGCGCAGTACATCAGAACTGCCGCGGATGCCAGACATCTGTGGAAGGGCAGTAAACAGGCATTATACTATGCCATTATTTAAGAAAAGTAATAGTTTCTTTTCTTAAATAATGTCATGGTATAATAGCAATAACCCACTTCTGGGTTTGGGTAATGCTGTATTTACCCACGGTTGGCTTTCGCCCTCGGGACCAAACCACGCCAACTGTGGATAAATCCAGCATTACCCACACCCAGGCGTGGGTTATTGCTATATTAGGCACCTTTTTGCTGAGTAATACAGCAGATATTAAAGGAGGCAAATACACTTACTAATAGAAAATCATATATGGGTAAGTGAAAAAAAATTCTAATTAATGCAGAGACAAGAACCAGGACCCTTTATTGCTCACATACATTTGGTTCTTCAGTATTTGTATGAGCTATTATCCTTTGGCCTTTCTTATTATTCTATTAAGATTCATCTCTTGGCCAGTTATTCTTGTCTGCCCTTAGATATCCCCTTCCCCATTTATATCCTCCCTCAAGTGAACCAGTTTTTGAGAGATGTTTGACATAGCATGTCTCTTAGAAGACAGGTGGCTCCTGCTTAGAATCTTAGTTTTGTCCTGGAAAATGTTACACTCTTTCTTTTTGAACCTGCTCATGAGGCTGCTTTGAAGTTTATAACATGGAAAACAGTGTTAACCATTGCTCTTACTTGTACAATAAGAGTATTTGAATTATAAGCTCTTTTGGGGAGCCACCCCTGTCTATTTTTTCACAAAATCAATAGAGCAACTTTAAGGGAAATAAATACTTCCCCTATGCCTAAGGTTGTTTTAAAGTTTATAATGAACCTGGCAATTTATCTCCCTATTTTCTTTCTAGAAGTTAAAACAAGGGATAAAAAAAATGTAGACACACTGATGTTCATATGTAACTCAGATACTACACTGACATGACAAAATCCTTCTGGACGTCTGATCAACTATTTATTTCTTATAAAAATAAGAAAAAGGGACAATCAGTATCAAAACAGACAATATGTAAACGGATGTTCCATGCCATTGTTTTTTTTATTGTTACTGTCACCATAACAAGCCAATTCCACTTAAAGTCACAGCCAATTCTACCAGGGCTATGGTTGGCTACTTAGGTGGCTTTTTGGAAAGGGTGGACTGTAAAATATATTAGAGGCATCAGCTTGGTCTTCTGTGTACACATTTGTCAAACATTGCTCACTGGATTCCTTCTGTAGGTTCCATGCAGGTTTTGCCTGGATCATTCTTCAGGAACTCCTGGATATCTCATACAACTTAGGCCACTGCCACAGGGATCTAATGATGAACAGAGTACAGCTGTATATGCAAACTTACCATTATCGGAGATGCACCCTCGCTACTTAGGCCACTGCCACAGGGATCTAATGATGAACAGAGTAGAGCTGTATATGTAAACTTACCATTATCATAGATGCGCCCTCGCTCCATACCACTTTTTGTTTATTTATTTAACATTTGTTTACTGAGAAAGTCCAACTAGGAACACATTTATTTTCAGCAGAGGTCTGGGGAGAAATGCTCCAGATACATGTCTTTGGAATGTGGGAGGAAACCTATGTGAATGCACAGAGGACATGCAGACTCCACACAGAAGGGACCACAGCTGGGAATCAGCCAGGGTGATGCATTTTTTTTATTATAGTTCCTATCTGTCAGGGCTCTAGCCTCTCTCTTCTGTGGAAAGAAAGTTCTGAGGTTTTGGCATCCTAGACTTTATACTGCTTTTCTTGAGCTGTATGGTGGCTATGGTGCATGAAAGGTGCCCTCTAAATTTGGAAGATGGATGTCTGCTCCGATCCTGGCAGAATACATCTCATATACCTTAGCTTACTGCAACAGTGATCTATTTGAACACCTAGTGTTATGGTAAGTTTACTTATGCAGCTGTATCATTTGCAGCCCTAAGGCAACGTATTACATTTTTGCAAGGAAAAAATTTCAGTCCATGCAAGACTCTAGCAGCATGACCACCACTGACAAGGAATCTCTGATATCGAAGCATAAGATTTTTAATAAACAATAAGTGGAAGAAATGTGCATTTATGGTGATTAAAAGAAATACTTATTCACACATGTAGAAATTCAGCCAGTTCTAGGAAGATTGTTGCATCATGTAGCTGTCACCCCTGACATGACTCGTGATGTCATACTTGGAAAGTATGTCCATATTTTAGAGCACTGTGAAAGCTGTGAGATGAGGCAGAATCAAGTGACACAGTGTGGCAGGCTGATACAGTTAATAAAAAAAAGGTGAAGCAACAACTTTATATTTTTATTCAATAAAAGGATGGGATGGGGAAAATCAATACAGAGGCACTCCTATAGAGATGTAGATCCTAAACCAGGAGAAGGGAACAGATGTTATAAAATGGGCTAGAATCTGGTTGTGATTAGATACTAAAAAATATCCCGTGTGTTACAGAACATTTGGTCCCAGAAACCCAAAAATGTAATAAATTCCTGTACAGGAACCAACGATGGATTGATAATCTCTGAAATAAAGATCAGTACAAGATTCTGCAACAAATTGCAACCAGTATTAGGACAGAAAGAGACAACAGAGAATACAAAAGATGAACGGTACTTAAGGGAGGATCCTCCGAACAATGAATGCAGAAAGTGACATAACTAAGAAAATGTACAGTTCTGAACCCACTTTTGCTGGTGTAAAGAAAAGAAAACATGTGAGTAAGAAAAAATAGTAAAGCTAAAGATGCACATTGTTCTGAGCTAACTTTTACAGTGGAAGGGTAAAACAAAGGGGGAAAAAAGTGAGAGGATGGTATCCAATCACAACAGGACAGAGGTAGGGAAACCTAAAAGAAATAAGAGTAGCCAAGAGGCTTGTACAGATAGTACAGAAAGTGAAGCAAAACCTTTGTTTTCTTGAACTTTGTCTTGGAAAATACAGAAACTGTTGCAGTGGTAGTGTTTTTACGGGGAAGGGGGGTAGCTATACCTTCTACTGCAAAACAAGCTAGAGAAAAAGATAACCACAAGTTAGAGGACTTGCAGGCAATACATCAATTTAAAAAAAAAGCACAAGGGGAAGATAATAGTCTAAGTAGGACAAGACAGGCTGTAACTGGTGGTTCATATTGCTTTTTACCCTTATTCTGTGCCAGCAGATGACCTATAATATGAAGTAAAGCCAGGTAGGAAATTCTATTATCAATTGCTAGTGCTAAAACATTATGGGACAGCAGTAATGAAGCTTCTCAGTACTCATGTTATGTCACCTCAGGATGGAGAAAACTTCATCAAGTGTACTATTCAGGTTATATTGGACAGAAATACTGAAAAAAAAAGATAAAATGTATGTACTTCTAGTCAAGAATGTCAGAAAACTGTATCCCATCTTAGATTTAGGAGTCCACTGATTCCAATGCCTTATAAAGTTGCCATTTGAATACACTGTGATGGACCCTGCGGGAACACTAGTAAAATCTAGTAATGGATACCTGTACATAGTAATAATAATAGACTATGCAACTGAATTTTCAGAAGCAATGTTATTATGCAAATCTAATACTAAGGCTGTGGTAAGAGTACTGGTATGTGACCAGAGTACTGGTGCTGTTATTCTCCAGAGTGGGTATCCCTAAAGATATACTTACTGAGACATTGCCTTTATGTTAATGGTACTGCATCAGTTATACCATTGCTTTAAAGTCAGACAGTTGAAAATATCAATCTGCCATTCAGAAACTGATGGATTAGTAAAAAGGTTCAATAAAATACTAAAAACCAAGCTATGGAAAGGTACTAGCATAGATGGAAAAAATTGGGACCATTTGTTACCCTGCTTAATGTTAGCAATAACAGAGGTACCACAAGTTACAACTGGGTTTACTCTATTTCAACCTTTGTATAGCAGGCATCCAAGAGAGTGGGAGGTTGGCATAATGGTTAAGGTGTTTACCTTATACACACAAGGTGCAGGGTTTGATTCTCACATGGGGTAATTGGCTAGGCCTAAAAATGGCCCACAAGGGTAGCTAGCCTAGTACTAATCTATGAACCTGTAACTTTTTGACATTGCTAAGTAAATGCAGAAAGAAGATAAGACAGCATTAGAACTGCCACTGACTAAAGGTGATTATGCCTATAGTAAAGGAGAACATGCAGAGATCACATAAGATGCAGCAAGACTGTATAATAAAATGTCCAAATGAGAAGGCATAATCCAGGAGATTAATTATTAAAGTGATACTGGCCTCCAGGGAAAGCATATTTCTTGTTAAGGGGCAAGGGCCTTTTGAGGTGATTGAAATAATAAATGCAGTGAAATACAAGGTTAGACAGCAAAGAATGAGTTAGAGGAAATATATTGCATTAATGCATTGTGGTTAGCTTGCAAGCTAAAATTCATGCACAAAAGAACACAGAATATTCACCTGAAGTATAGCTACAGGAATCCTTGCCAAAATTACAGACATGGAACTTCTCTCTTTCCCGTTTACGCACCATGTGGTGCATCAGGCAACTAGCACCTTTCAGCACTCATTGCTTCTGTAGCAGTTATGGGTTTTATGGGCTCAGGTTGCTAGCTCATGGCCCAACATTCCTCTGAGGGTGTATCACACACATATGCATGCACACATTCACACTTAGGACCAATTTAGTGTGTCCAATCTACCTACTGCATGTCTTTGAAACGTGGAAGGAAACCAGATTACCCAGAGGAAATCCAATCGTAAGGAGGACATGCAGACTCTGCTCAGATGTCACCCCAGCAGAGAATCAAACCAAAGAACCTCTTGCTGTGAGGTGACAACACTAACCACTACACTGCTCATAGACATAGGTCATAACAGATTTTTGTTTCATTAAAAAACATAGAAGTATTTTCACACGTCAGGGAGAACTAAACTGATGAAACATAACATAGAAACAACGGCTAGACAGAAGGCTAAATTTAGTCCCTAAAGTATACCAGAGTCATAGAAACAATTATTAGGAGAAGTTCCAAAGATGCTCAAACTAGGAGTGAGAGAATAAGTTGAAGCAGCCTGTTATTGTCAGGTCCCAAAACCTGATGGAAAATTTCAACTCTCCAATGACCAATGACAAAGTCTGACAGCTATTTCATGCCCAGAACTGATGGGCTGATAGAAAACCTGGTAAAGGACAGAAACCTAACACCAGACTTAATGAAGAGATTCTGGCAGATACCACTTTCCCCTTGTGATTAACAAAAAGAAGACAGTCTTTATAATCTACCAGCAGGCCTTTTTTGAATACATGGTGCTACCACTTAACTTGCATGGAGCCAAGGCTACCACACAGAGAAGAACAGATAAAATATTGAACCCTTCCTCCTCTTATGATGCTACATTTCTAGATGATGTGATCATTCATTTACAGGACTAGGAGTCTCACTTCCTATAGGTGCAGACTGTGTTAGAGACTGTATCACAAGAAGGATTGACTGTGAATTCTAAGAAAAGTAAATTGGGCATGGTGGAAGGTAAGTGTATGGACTATGTTATAGGAAGGGTGTGGAAAGAAGACAAATGAAAAATAGTGGCCATAGAAAACTGGCCTATATGCTACCCTGAAAGACAGGTGAAGGCTTTTCTTGGAGTAGCTGAGTATAGAAAATTTGGTCCTAATTTTGTGACCATCGCTTATCATATGATAGATCCCTCAAAAGAAAGGCTCTTGTTATGGGACAGTGGTCTTTTAAGATACGTGCAACATTTAATGAGATAAACAGGATATTATATTCTGTACCAGTATTGGTGACTCCCTGGTTTCTTAAGGAATTTACTTTGTATACATATTCATCACAGGTAAGTTTAGAAGCAGTATTCTCCTAAAATGTTTAAGATGTAGAGGACCACAAATATTATATCAGCAGACACATTGCTGGAAAAAATATATTCAGCCATACAGAAGGAGCATATTTGGTAGTAAAGAGGGAACAGAGTGCAAAGGATTAGTCTAGATAAAATCACTTTACCTAGTAGATCTAGGAGATCCTCTCTCTGATGCCCTCCTCCCTTTGGGAATAATAAAGACACCTTGTTGAAGTTTCAAGTTTATTCAGTTAAGCAGCTAGAAGGATCAGTGTTCCTGTTTTAAAGTGTTCAAGAGCCCATTTTTATACCATCAAGTGGCTAGCCCTGACATGGTGCACAGTCTGTTATCATGTTCTCCTTTATTGAAAAAACTGCACACTGCAGTTGATCCCCAAAGTGGTCGGTTTGTACAACCATTTCCTCTACAGACACCATCTAAACTTTTATGATGCTGCCCACAACTCCATTCTTGGGTGAATTTCAGGTGGAAACAGAATGCTTTTAGGATGTTGGTGTAACCCCAATAAGTCACAGGGAAAGCATGAAAATTCCATACAGGCATTGGCCTAAGGTCAAGATCAAACCTTATACTTTGTTCATAAAAGGCAAATCCCTTAATCATTATGCCAACTAGTCTCAATGTGTTTGTTGACCCTAGTCAAATCTAGAGTAGCAACAGTATTATTGTGTGGCAAGAGTATTATTGTGCGAAGAAGCTTTGGGGAGTTGGAGAATTCTGTTAACCCTTTGCTGAAAAGTGTGTGTGTGTGTGTGTGTGTGTGTGTGTGTGTGTGTGTGTGTGTGTGTGTGTGTGTAACTACATACCGAGCACTTACAGTGGATAACGGGCATTCAAACTCACTGTGGTTCACAAGGAGAGTGGTAAAAAAGCTTATGGTGTGAGGCCAATAACTCACCTCTAAAAGTAATTGGCATGTTGAACGATTTATATATCTGTTTCTATATGTGTATGTGTATATGTATATCTTCATCTATCTATAGATAGATGAAACACACCCATATGCACTCATTTACACTGTTCTTAACTAAAATATAAGGCAAAGGGTGTTATCTTTTCTGATG
Organism: Protopterus annectens; assembly: GCF_019279795.1. NCBI lineage: Eukaryota > Metazoa > Chordata > Ceratodontiformes > Protopteridae > Protopterus > Protopterus annectens. The sequence continues at coordinate 312,595,766 of NC_056750.1, read as the reverse complement.
GTTCACAGGCTGACTTCATAGTTACTGTCACGGGAGGGCACTACTATTAGCAATTATTATGGGACAACTATTAAACAGTATAGTACCTGAGTATAATAGAGACTGGAACTATAGTCCTTAGATCCACTCCATTGTCTCAAATACATCTACTGGCCAACAGCGGGAAGGTCTCTTGATTAACACCACCAGTATCCATCACATTTTAAAAAATCTGCACAAATCTGATTCAATAATCAATTCATCAAATGCAACCTGTTTATTTCTTTACAGATCTTATGGCTGGTGCGTATTACTTGATATATGTGTTACAGTTATTTATTGCATGAGACTAGTACTGTAGATTGATAGAACTGTGGCTTCTACCCCAGAAGGACACTTGAGTACACTACCAATGAAATGTCAACCTTTTTACTTAACAGATGACTAAAACTGAAAGTAGTCAAGTGTGTGTGTGTGTTGCCCTAGAGTGGTGACAATATTATTGAGCTAGGAAGAAAACTGTGGGGAATTGGAGAATCCTGACAGCTTTCCCTGAGAATCGCATGTCTGTGTATTTGTGTGGTTGTATATATAGATATTTGTTTGTAAAACACTTATAGTGGGTAGGGGGCACTCAGAGACACTGTAGTTAGCAGAGAGAGTGGCAAGAGTGGGGTCTGGGGCCAATGACTCAGCTCCAAAAGTGATCAGTGTTTAGTCCTAGTGTTGGTGTGGATGTTGGAAGCCCAAAGCAGAATAATTTAAAGAAGTAATCTAACTGGCTTTAACTTAAATGACAATAACAGGAATCTATTATTAAATGCTCAACTTCTCTGTCCTTTGTCTCCCTATTTCCTGTACCTGCTATAAATAAATAACCATACAGCATTTAAAACATTTTAAATTTACTGTTTCTCCCTACTAGAACAGTACCTTACTGTACTATGGTAGTTTCCCTTTTGAAAAAACTTTTATCCTGCCCTGGAAAAGCTTGCTGCAACTGATGTAATCAAGGCCAATGAATACGGGTAGTTTTCTGTCCAATTCCCTCCCCAAACTGACATCACCATGACCATCCTAAAAACCCACCCATGTTGTGATGTCACAGGTCCCTGGTCTTTCCCCTATCCATACAGAAAGTAAAGGCTACAACAAGAAAACAGTACATGAGTCAAGTCTCCTGCTGTGAGCTGTCAACCACAGCAGGTAACAGCTCAAATTACCCTTAACGCTTTAACAGCCAGGGAAGTTAGGTATGAAGGGGGATGGAAGATGAGTCAAAGTAGTACAATTCAGGCTTCAGAAAAGACTGAAATTTGGCCATTCTAAAAAGAAGCAGTGGTAAAAAGCACTTTGAAAGTTTGTTCTGTGGCATTTGCACCGTTTGTGTTTTGAGTAGTCACTGAATGGCATTAAATGTTACTTGAAACTGACTGAAAGGCAGCAGTGTATGCATGTAAAATTAATGCAGTGACAGGAACTTTAGGAAGAAAAAGGCCTGTGTGATGTAATTTTTTTACAGACAAGCACTGCACTGTGGGATGCCTAGAGGCAGATTAAACAATCAGAATTACTTCAAGATGCCAGATCATGTGGTCAGACTCAGAAATGATGTATAAAATATTTGAAAACCTGTAAATAGTCCCAAAGTGGTGTTAAAATGTAGGAAACACCAAACCATGATGAAATAAACATGTTTTCTGAGTCTGTGGGTGTAGTTCTCCTTTAAATAGTATTGAATCCTTGCTGTTTTTGTTTCCTAGAATGTACAAGACAGAGCTGCAGTCAACAAACTTACAGGGAAGTTGTCACCTCAATATCTTCAGCAAGACTAGCTTGTTCTGTCAGAAATAAATTATTATATATTCATTTAGCTGAAAATACCTGCAGATACCCAAGAATCATCAGATTACATAATTTCCTTTCCCACATAAAACAGGTGTAGTTACATTACATCTTTCTTACGCTAATACATTTTCATATGAAGGACTAGCTTCTCAGATCTGACCATCTACCCTTTGAAGAACATTGTGATTACATTTTCACAGCCCTAAAAGCCTCATATAATTTAATTATAGGCAAGCAATTAAGTCCTTCCTGCAAAAGTTACACTTTGCATACAAGTTTCATCTTGTTTTGTCATCATTACAGAGGAAAGGTCATGAGGTTGCATGCACACTTTCCTGCCGCAGGAAGTACACACATTGTTTAACAGTTATATTGCCAGTATGAAATAAGGGAGAAGAAAATTACATTTTTAAATTAGTTTAATTTTCTTTAGATTGGAAACCCCGCATGTTGCCACAAAGACCAACAGCGTAAGTAATTAGTAAGACCCAAAGGTGCTGGTCAGTAAATATTCATACAATTTTCTAAGATGGCAACAAGTGCCAAAGCAAGACATAATCATGCAATATTGCACAAGCATTTAGGCTTGCAGGATATTAAAAAAAACACTGTAGTATGCAACATATGGAATATTAAAAAAAATGAACTATACTTCACAGGTGTCTGCCTTATCACCTCCACACAAAGCTCATAAAATGTGCTCTGTCGGGTGGTCACTTAGGATTTGTGGTCAAACTATGCAATCCAAACATGTTACAAAATGAGAGATATCAGGCATTGTATCCATTTTGGTGATACTACAGCACACTGCACTATGCATTACAGATTTTGTCTCATTTCACCTACACCTTTTTAGGACTTTGGCAATTAGTAGAAAAGATTAAAGTTCTAACTTTTTCATGAGCTGCTTTACTGTGCCAAGGATACAGGGTTCTGTTATTTCCATTTGACTACTGTGTGACACTGAGTAGGTCACTTAAGCAAACAGTGCTTTGGGACAATTGGAAAGCTGGGCTAGGCTCTTTAGTGTTCTCCTGGAATGCATACCTAGCAAGTACCTATGAATCTAGCACACAATGATCATAAAATATATTGTGTTGGCTGCTTTCTTAGGGCTTATGCAATCACAATGTGACAAACAGGCAGTGGAATGTCCTTGTGCTTAATGTTTTATCAATAAGTCTTGCCTTGTGCCTTACACACACTTTGCTAAGGTTGCTGTACACTAAGAGATGAATGGTTCACTCTTTGTTTGCATACAAGTGCCAAACAATGGTAGTTGTGAGGTCTCCTACTGCTTTTACATGAAGAAGTTGTATATTGTGAGGCAGCTTTGGAGTTCTTAACTTATACTACCTTCATGCAATGCCACATTAGTCTCCATTTTCCATAAGTATACCATCATCAAAAATATACATGTATCAGTGATCTGAGACACTACACTTTTTTAACATATAGGTTGTTACCATACTAGACAAATCTTGTGAGGATTATATAAAGAAATAATCAGACAGACAGACCTCCAGGAATGCTAACATAGCATGGAATCCTTTGACTATGTCACACACATTCATATGACTTTATTCAGTTTTGCTATCATGTTGCACACTACAGGAAGAAAACGGTCACAGAATATCTGTGCTTTATATGGTCTTTGAACTTGCAGGACTATAATAATAGTCCTAGTGGAGTCATCAAAAACTAGTATTACCAGTGGCATGTTCATAACTGCTTAACACTGTTTTGTTATAACATACTACTGACAAGCTAAATCAATGATGGAAACCTCTGAAAGGTTACAGAACGCATAAAGTCTGTGATATAAAAATATAAACACAACTTAGCTAAGCACATTAGAAAACAGTGCATACATGATTAAATGAAAATTCATCAGAAGGAACTATTACTATTCAACCTGTAAGTAGTAGCTGTGGAATTTGTAAGGCAGTAATAGTAGCATTTTGTCATTTTTATTAGGACTGTACACTTGCTCATATTACAACAAAACTTGGACTGAGCCCATTTTACTGCATCAGTGTAGCTCAGTAATATTAACGTGTGATCATAATGTCATGAAGGTATAGTCACATGTAGGGTTAGGACAGTATATGGTGACTAAGTAGTGATATTAACAGTCTCATGGCTAGTCAATGAAAATCATTAGGTTACTACATTTTATCCAGACAATTCAATAACATTACATAAAGTACTTTATAATAGTTGATACTTTGGGAATAGCACACGCAAACCTACATTTACAGCAGTTTATTATAGCTAAGTTAAGAAGGAAGATGAAGTCTACAGATAAAATATAAATGCTGAAAAGTTCAAAAAATCCCCTACGTGGCTATATGTTCCCATCATTATGCCTTCATTTTTGAATTTGCTAATGTGATATTTAAGTAGGCCAAGCCCATTTAAGTAGTAGTCTGGAGAAAAAAAAACATCAACAACTTAATATATTATAATTGAAAGAAAAGTTCAGTAAAGGTGATGACACATGATGAAATGATTCTTGATACAGATACAGAAAATAGTGCAAATAATACGTCAAACAATGATTTCACAGTAGTACAAAACTAGTTCAGCAAGGAAGCCGTGGTGGTGCAGCGGTAGCTTTGTCACCTCACAGCAAGAGGTTCTCCCATTCGATTCTCGGCTGGAGCACCTTCTGTGTGGAGTCTGCATGTCCTCCCCGTGGTTTACTGGCCTTCGAAAGACATGCGTGAATGGGCGTGCCTTCATTGAAGGTTGTGCGTCAAACTGGCACCTAGGCACAGTAAAAATCTACTGCCAATCATTAGCGGACCGGAGTTCCGCTGTGGCGATCCCTAACCAGGAAAAGCCGAAAGAAGAAGAACAACAGAACTAGATCAGCAAACCAGTCATTGGATGGAAGCAGACAGGTAACAGAGAAGCATGTTAGCGGCAGGGCATCAACATCGGCAGTATAATTCAATAAAATAACTATTCATTTGAGGTGAATATAATATTATAAAAGATAAATCCTGGTGAACAAAACAAACCTTTCCTCATCTTAGGACTTGCAGTCTCTTTTCTGAATGAATGCCTCATATAAAAAGCAAAGAAAATAAAGGTAGTCATGGTGAGTAATGCTAAGAAGGGAGAGAGTACATAACAGAAGAAAAGAAAAAAATGGGTGTAAAATAAAAAGGAGCAAATAGAGATCGGGAAAACTGAAGCAAAAGGGACAAAGGAGGAGAGAGAAGAAAAGTATGAAAAGGAACTGAAAAAAGGTGATACAAAAAATATATTTCATAAGTTTCAGTACAAGTAAAAACTACTGCATCCCCAAAAGCAACATAAATCTATGTTAACTCACAAAGACAAGCCATAAGTCTCAACCTCTTAGCCCCAGAAAACTGGACAAAGTAAAAAATAATGAGGGGAACAAAGGTCCAAAACAGGGAAAATTTTAAATGCTGGTCTTCTAAACTTCTTCTTTCGGCTTTTCCCGGTTAGGAGTCACCACAGCGAATCATCTGTCTGCTCATGATTGGTAGTGGAGTTTTATGGTGTCGAGTTGCCAGCCCGGTGCCCAACCTTCCACAGAAGGCGCACACACACGCACACATGCACGCACTCACACCTAGGGCCAATTTAGGGTGTCCAATCCACCTACAGCATGTCTTTGGAATGTGGGAGGAAACTGGAGCACCCGGATGAAACCCATGCGATCACAGGGAGGACATGCAGACTCCACACAGAAGACATCCCAGCCGAGAATCGAACTGGAGAACCTCTTGCTGTGAGGCGACAATGCTAACTGCTGCACCCCCGTGGCTGCCCTTCTAAACTTAGAAAATTAATATAAAATAAAAGGTTGTGCATTAGCATGCATTTTCTGGGGGATAACATATGTCATTTATTGACTTCATTTCTCAGTGATTTGCCAGAAAAACACAAAGTTTATGATGAACAGACAAAATATAAAGCAAAAATCTCGACATTCTGTAAAAATCTAGATATTTGTAAGGTATGAGAAAAGCGTAGTGGCAGCTTAAACCAGGATTTGTGTGTGTGTGTGTGTGTGTGTGTGTGTGTGTGTGTGTGTGTGTGTGTGTGTGTGTGTGTGTGTGTGTGTGTGTCACTATGAAGTATTAAAGTTTTGAATCCTCAAGTTTAACTTCTTTTCCTATAAGGGGAACTGTATTAATCCACTTTTTAGATATACACCTTAAAAACTCAGTTATTATTTACCATCAGAAACAAGAAAGAAATAAGGAAATTAAATATTTGAACGCAAACCTCAACACTGCATTCTTCTCCACATTTGCCCAATACCCTGCCCCTACAGACGTAAACTAATATGCAGCTAGTATGCATGAAAAAGTACCATAATACATTCCTTTTATCAGTGCCAAAGCTGAAGACAAGTGAAAACAAGAAAGCAAGAAATTATGAACTACTCTTATAAATATTATTGGTCCACTGCTCTTATTTCGGTCTAATTTTTGGGGTAATGAGAAGGAATTTATTTTAATAAGGATATTTTTTATTTAACATTTGTTTGACAGGAATATTTGACTGGGACAAACCCATTTTCAGAGGAGGCCCATGGAGAAATGCTCCAGAGGTAATATGCTATTACTATTTAAAGCTATAGCTAATTTCAGAGACACAGTCCATAATGCAAAGGCTCAAAGCACTGCAAAATGCAGGAGAAAGGCTGATTATGCTATTCAGAAAGAACTCTGCCACAGTTTTGCAAAAAACATATCGTACCACAGATTGAGATAGCAGCAGGTATATAATTTGTATACAAATAAGCACTCAACTAAACTGAATTTCAACCTATTTTCTTAGAATAGTTGGATTTAGACAAAATTATCATAAAATCAAATGACAGGAACTCATATCTGTGTGTGTGTGTGCGTGTGTTTATATATATATATATATATATATATATATATATATATATATATATATATATATATATATATATCTATATATATATATATATAGATATATATATATATATATATATATATATATATATATATATATCTATATATATATATATATATATATATATGGGTCTAGGTTAGAAGGTCGACAGCCGATATAACCGACAACGGATTAGCGGGCGCCAGATGATCGACACTCGGAAGACCGACGCTACGGATGAACATGCCGACGCCAGGGATAGTGAGTTGGAAAGAAGGCTGTGTGAGTATGCGGTGGTGACGGACGTTAGGGTGCGAGTAAGGTAAGTGTGGATAGTGACAGTCTGTGGGGATAGGGGTGGGTTAAGTGAGTTAGGGTTAGGGCGCGGGTTAGGTAAGTGTGCGGTAGTGGTATTTTTTGGGTTAGGGGCGGGTTAAGTGAGTTAGGGTTAGGGCGCGGGTTAGGTAAGTGTGCGGTAGTGGTATTTTTTGGGTTAGGGGCGGGTTAAGTGAGTTAGGGTTAGGGCGCGGGTTAGCTGAGTGTGCGATAGTGACGGACCTTAGGGTAAGGGTTTGGGTTAGGGTTGTACATAGTTGTGTGTGTGAGGTTTAGTGTGGGTTTGTGAGGATTTTGGTGTGCTTGTGTTCTGTGTGTGGTTTTTGGATAAGGGGATGTGTTTTGTTAGTTGATTGTTGTTATTGTGGTGTGTGCAGTGTATGGGGTTTCGTGTTTGTGGACCTTCGGTTACTTGTTTGTCGGGCATGTGAGGTGTCGTGTTTATGGTTTGTCGGTAATGTGGTGTCGATGTTTCTGTTGTCGGTGAATGTGGCTGTCGATCTTATGACCTAGAACCATATATATATATATATATATATATATGGGTCCCCATCAAATGATAGAAAACTCATTTGATGGAAAATCATTTGGCTGAAACCAAAACATAGAAAGCTCAAAACACTGAAAACTCATTTGACTGAAACTGAAAACACTGAAAATGCTATATGCACTTTTCCCGATGGTAGTGTGATCCTGGAGTTAGTATATATAGTTAGGGGGGGTGTGGGTGGGCATAGCCCCCCACATACTTCATACATTTTAAACCCTACACATGGATACTTATAACTACAATGAATAACTGTTTGGAGAAAACAATATTTACATAAACTATGTGGGAAGTCTACACCCTCCCAACTATATATACTAACTCCAGGATCGCACTACCATGGGGAAAAGAATATATAGCATTTTCAGTGTTTTGAGTTTCAGTCAAATGTTTTCAGTGTTTTGAGCTTTCTATCTTATGGTATCATTGAAATGAGTTTCTATCAAATGAGCTTTCTATCATTTGATAGGGACCTATATATATATATATATATATATATATATATATATATATATATATATATACACACACACAGATACATATTTTATACATATACGTATGCATGTATTTGGTGCATATGTGTATGTATAATCATATACACATACAGACACACACACACAACTACATATATGTACATATCCTAGTAAACAATACGGCTGAGCCATTGTGACAAAATATAAAGGATATTATGCACACCAGTTAAACAATACTAAATGCCATCATTTAAAAATACTTAGGGCATGGAGTAAAGGAATTATATTCCAAATTCAGGAAGAAGACAAGATTGATAAGCACCTTTCTGATTTTAGAAAGATGCTTTATAATCTTTATTAAGCATGTCTTAGCGATATTAAGCCCTAGTCTCATGCTACAGATTAAACAGTGGCCATCAAAAAACAACATCAGTGAACTCCAGTAGATTTAAAACCTGTAATACAATTGTCAAACATCTGTTCAACGTGCAGCAGCATGTGATATACAGATTTCACAAACACTCCAAAGCCACTAAGTCATGTGATCATTTACACGTTGAAAGTAACCACCGTCATGTTACATCTGCTTGCTTTTGGAGGGCCATAACACTCAATCCCAGAGGAAATGTTTAGCTACCTATCCAATCATTTGGGTTATGTTTAAAGGAAGATAGTAAATCACACTGCTTAATGTGCAGAGTTTTGAGGGATGCTGAGATATAGATATTCATTTAGGTCCCTGATTCTATCACTGGTGGAGATCCTGGACTTGCAGAGATCTTCTTCTTTTGGCTTTTTCCCAGTTAGGGGTCGCCACAGCGGATCACCTGTCCACTCAGGATTGGCAGTGGAGTTTTTTTATGGTGTCGAGTTGCCAGCCCAGTGCCCAAACTTCCACAGAAGGCACACACACACACTCACACCTAGGGCCAATTTAGAGCGTCCAATCCACCTACAGCATTGTCTTTGGAATGTGGGAGGAAACCAGAGCACCCAGAGGAAACCCACGCCACCACAGGGAGGACATGCAGACTCCACACAGAAGGCACCCCCAGCCGGGAATCGAACCGGAGAACCTCTTGCTGTGAGGTACTGGACTTGCAGAGATAAAGAAGGTCAACTACAACTGAGTTTCTTCTGACACAGTAAGTAAAACAGAGATCTCCATTCAAATGTCTGTTAAACACTGAACAAACAGATAGCACTTTCAAACTCTTTTGGTAACCTGTGGACTTTAGGCCTGTGGTCTTTGGAGTATCTGTTAATGTTTTGATATAGTTACTGAGTTACATCCTGAAGAAGGCATTCTACTCAATAACTGGTCTGATCAGTGCTAAGTATAAGGGTGCACATGCTTACCTCTTTAGACCTTGATGATACTCCTTTGGCAATTAAATGGGTTAAATGAGGTGATTTGCTGGCAACCACTGTCACATGACAGCCATAAGAAAGGGAGGGAGTTAGCAACCCAAACACTTAGGTCCCTGACTACATTTTCAGTTTATAGTGGTATGTTGTTTATACAGTATGATGAGGTGAGCAGTTGTCTACCAAAAGTGATAATATTACATTTTCTAGCATTTAGAATAAGCTCATTTTAGTACATCAAAAAGTATACTAAGGAGACTTCATTCTGGAGAGTTTGAGTGTCAGAGAGTGACTTAACAACAACCCTCAGTTTGCAGTCATCTGCAGACATTGTTATCCAAAGACTCACTGGATAGAGATCTGAGAAGGAAATGCTGAAAAGGAGAGGTCATACACCAAGCCCTGAGGGACACTGCTGGTCACTTTCATACTTTATGATGGGGCATCTGCAACTCACAGTATGTAAGTTATGTCTTTCAGACCATTTGCTATCCATCTTACCAAACATGGGTCAGTTTTAAAGCAATTAGCTTCTGCGTGATGCCAGCATGGTGAATGACATTGAAGGTTTTGGTCAGACCAAGATATGCTGTCAGCAGAGTCACAATCTACAGCTTCTGTGATGCTTTTTAACAAATTTAACACATTCAGTAGTAGAAAATATGGTGCTGCGGTAGCATTGTCGCTTCACAGTAAGACGTTGTCCTGTTCGATTCTCAGCTAGAGCGTCTTCTGTGTGGAGATATGCATGAATGGGCATACCTTTGTTGAAGGTTGTGCGTCAGGGCCGGCAACTCGGCACATAAAAATCTACTGCCAATCGTTAGCGGACCGGAGTTCCGCTGTGGCGACCCCTAACCGGGAAAGCCCAAAAGACACAAGTAGTAGAAAATATCTACCCTTCACAAAGCCAAATGGTTGGAGTGCAAGTCTAATAAAATTTGTGATACTGTAGTTTATGGGGCCAGTATTAATATACTCTATGGCTTTGCTGACAGGTCTGTAATTACCTAGGTTAGTTGTAAGGCTACCCTTATGACAGGCATCAGTACTGCAGTGTACCAATCACTGGGGACACAAATCATCAGATAAACTTTGATAAAGCACTTTAATAAGTATGTCCATAAGGATCTGCTTCACACTATTGATTAAGTAACCAGATATATTGTTGGATCTCATGAAGGAAGTATTTTGGTCTTGGTGAGCCCTTTCTGTAAATGATCTGTATAGATAATTGAGGGATTAAGGGATTCAGATATTTCAGGGCTTTAGACAGAAGTCTGAGGGGGGTAAAATGCATTTGCAATGTTGATTAAGTCAAAGCAGGATGCGTCATTGTAATTACATTCAGAACAATGTATAATAGTGTTTCTTAGTTTTCTAACATAGCAAAGAAGAATTTATTATTATATTTGGCTTCGGAGATTGGTCTTAACATTAATGGACCCCTTTAGTGGACCTGATGGTGTTCTTCAGTTATTTATTTATTTATTTTTTTAAATAATGCTTTTGATATTATCACTGAGAAGACAGATTTCAATCTACATATGATTTTAGGAGTTTATTTGTCTTGTTGTACTGTTTACAACAATTTTTTTGATTCTGAATCAGAAAATCTTCACTTCTGGCCACTAATTGTAAGGCATAGCTAAATGTGTCAGATCTTCCAAAGATGAAGGCTGCTTCATGCGCCTAAAGTTTTTTGTTTGTTTTGTAGTACACTAGAGCAGCTAAAGCCTCATGTACTGCAAAGGTTTATGTGGCTAAGTACTAAGTCTGTTACAACTTTCAAAGCTGTTAACACACCTGGCTCTTGCACACCTTTTTCTCTTTCTGTAACTAGTGGCATATAAAGCAGATACAACTCTATGTTATAAGAAGAATTATGATCCTCTCTCTCCAGTCACAATGAAGTAGTTGCACATCTCAAAATAAATGTCAAGTTTCACCTGGTGAATGCATTCATGTTTACATCTCAGACATACAACAGTTTGATTATTTTCAGGGACTTATTCTTCAATGGTATACATAACTGCATTCATAAATGCATGTAATACATTTTCTTCTCACCTACAGTATTTGTAAACTTGGGCTGTGGCTAAAATGTGTCCTTGATAATTATTCCACAACCATAGTTAAACAACAATAATTAACTAAATAAATAAAAACACATCTCAAGGCTACAGTGGGAGACTTTACAAGATATTCTATATGATGATTTAAATTTGAAAGAGCTGATAAATAAACTTACTGAACATTATTCATCCTTAGTTATGCAATTTTAATGGAGCCCATAGCTGAAAAGACTGTTATCTGTGCTTACAGTTTTGAAGAGGATCAGCCTATTCACCTTAAATGTACAAGCAGAAGATATGTTGCAATTGTCTAACTCTGAGCAAACAGCATATGTTCTTGGACACATGCTCCCTCTCAGATTTTTATATAGGCATGCCATACCTAAATCAAGCAAAGTATCTAGAATGTTGAAAACACCAGGGATAGTAACAGTCTAACAATATACTTATTTCAACCAAGTGGCATATTTTTAATTTTATGATTATGATTTACATGTGCTCTTAGAACTGACTAATAATAAACTACTTAAGGAAATTAATTGCAAATTAGACATTTACCATTATTGACATATTTTCTTTAAAATGAAGTTTAAAAACAGGTCAATATAAGTAAGCTCTAAATTAATATGAAGGAGTGAATTACTTTATTGCCCTGCAATATTTCACCAGTGTCAGCATCAGAGGAGTAAGTTTTGTTTAAAAGCCATGGGAATCTCCCGAGTCAGCTTCGGGCAATGAATACAACCACTAATATTTTTCACAAGGTCACCGGCACAGCAGTACATTATTTTATGTAAGTGTATGTGCATGTATACACAAAGACATTTCTCTCTCCCTCTATCTAATATATATATATATATATATATATATATATATATATATATATATATATATATATATATATACATTTATACATATACACACACACACACACACAGAGGGAAAGATAGATACAGTGTGAGACAGGGAGAGAGAGTAAGGTCTTTAAACAGACTAAAGGCACAAAGACAGCAGTTTTACATGAAGAAAAAATGTAAAATGAAAGGTTTGCAAAGTGCTTTACATATCAAGTTTCTAATAGTTACTGGTAACTGCAGCACAGAGACTCGGCTCTACACAGATCTTCCAGCAACAGGATGCAAACCAAAGGTTAAAGCTGTAGGTCAATGGTAGGCAGTATACCGGTAAGGCTGCAGCGATGGTGCTCGTCAGCAGCATTTTGGGGTACGATCCTGTTGCTTACTTGACTATTGTAATGAGGCTTGATTGACCACTAGATTAAAGTGTCTGCCTACACTTCACTGCTAATCATCCCATTTCAAAGGTTGAATACTTTTTACAGCATTACTTACCTGTTGACTGATACAGCACGCAGGTTACTTTTCACCCTAAATATCTTAGAATAACAGTTGCCAAAACTATTTCAGAAGTAAATTCCTTAGTAAAATTAGGAGTCACTAACAATGGTTCAGCTGATGGCAGTCTTTTTGGTTAATTATGCTTTGTCAGAACATATTACTCTTTTTGGTTTATTAAATGCTCTACCTGCCTCAAGGGACTTTTCTTTTTATGAAAGCTGTCAAAGGACAAACAATAGTTGCAAAATTATTTACAAATTCCTGCATTAGCCAGCTAATTGAAAGCAAGTCTTCACCTGACTTTTACTGGAGAGTACAGACCACTTTTTTATACCTTCTTATTTTTCTGTTTGTGGCTTTACCATTCCTCTTCCTATAAGCAAGAACACTGATTTACTGCTGTCAAAGAATGAAATTCTATTTTAATGAGAGGAAATACAGGAATTATTTATGGTCTTTAACATGATTTCATTACAATTTTCTTCTGCATCTTTCTCGCTATACATACAACTGTGTGTGTGTGTGTGTGTGTGTGTGTATATATATATATATATGTATATATATATATATATATATATGTATATATATTTATATATATATATATATATATATATATATATATATATATATATATATATGGTTCCCATTCACAAAGTCGAACGTTCAGAAGCTCGAAATGCATATGACCGAAGCCATATGCTCGAATTTCTGAAGCTCGACTTCGTGAAAGGGAGCTGAAAAACAGAAGAACGTAACACAACAAAGTGTTTCTGCAGGGGGGCAAGCCCCTCTGTGCCCCCCACACCCACTGCTACCTATTTATTCCAACTCCGAGATCGCACTACAGTGTAGAAAGGGAAATCTCATGTTCTGTGCTGTATGCCATTCCCCATTCACAGAGTTGAGCTTCCACAATTTCGAGCATATGGTCTCGACCATATGACTTTTGAGATTGTGGCCATTCAACTTTGTGAAGGGGAACCATATATGTGCATGCGTGTGTGTGTGTGTTATATATATGTGTGTGTGTGTGTGTGTGTGTGTGTGTACATATATATATATATATATATATATATATAGATAGATAGATAGATATGGCTGTGACTGGTTCTACAACCATCTGGATAAACAAAGTGGATATAAGTATACTTTTCTGCAGTTGTTCGGTTTCAGTGATAGTTAACAAAACTGCACTGCATTTATTTATTTGTTTCATTAAATATTGATTGAATAATGGTGATCTCTCTCTCTTTCTGCAGTTTGTTTTCTCACCCTCCTGCCCAAGTGTTGCTGTATTCTTAAACTTGGTGGCTTTGGAATTGCCTGCCCCTGCTGTAAATTTATCTTTGGATACTCATCCCAGCCCCATCTCATTTGTTCACTTGATCACTTAGGAAGGAGTACCCCTTGCGTCTTTGATTTTGGACACTCCTACCAGTCCCATCTCATCAGCTCTGTCTATTATGTACAGAAAGAGCATTTGGGGAAGGTCAACCCCCTTAGTTTCTTAATCTTGAATTATCTTCCGTTTCCTCCCTCTCCACTTAACAAAAAAAAATACACTCTATTCAGCTGCTCTTACTGTAACTGTGTTCTACCTACTTTATTACTTTATTTTACTTTGCTGTGTGCTCTTAAGTGTACAAGTGCTCTTATTCTGCTGCATTTATTACTGCTTGTTAGTAGCCTGATTAAATTAATCTGCTATTCTAAGCATCTTAGTTTTGGTTTTAGCACTTGTGCTTCAGGCCAGTTATTTTACATTTAAGAAGGTTTTTGTGGTCTACACTCTTGTGGACAAACCCTTAATCAAAACTCTCTCTCCGGAAGACCAAGTATTGAGAACATTATGTCTGGACAATTCCCATCCGTTTCTCCTGCCAGTCTGGTTGACATGGGCATATTGAGACAGTGTAGCAACTGCCTCATGTTCACTGACAGCCCTCTTCTCCTAGCACATAATTATTCTACTTGTGAGAAATGCATCTACATCAGTAATCTGGAATCCATGCTCTCTCACACCACAGTCAGTACTCCTGACAAAGAGGAGATTGCTAGCACGAGCACCACATCACATAGTCAAGCACAACATACACCCACCTATGCAGAGGTCCTCAATACAAACGTACCTAAGCAGCAGAGACCTCCAGAACACACTCACAAACATTCCACACACAACACCAAACACATCACATATTACCTTCCTAGGCATCCTAAATAACCATGCCCCTATAAGACTTACCAGAACCAAAGCCCAATCCTCCCCATGGCTACAGAAAACCACTAGGTCTGTAATGAAAAAAAAAGATAAAGCCTGGGATCACTGGCGCAAAACCAAAATCCCCTCAGCTAGACAGAAATTCCTAGAACTACGCAATAGAGTCAAAAGGCTAATAAAGCAGGACAAAATCCAAAACTACCACTCTGCCCTTAACTTTTCCCAACACAACCCCAAGCAATTCTGGTCCTCTATAAACACCATCCTCCACCCAGGTAAAGTCAGTACCCCTCCACCTAACATTCTCCACTCCTCAGAAAATATTGCTACCTCATTCCATAAACACTTCACACAAACCATACTATCACTAGCTAGACAACAGAACCCCCCTCCCCTCTACCCCACACCTTCACACAGTAATCTCCCCACTGTCTTCTCTTTTTCTCCTATTCCTACCTCCAACATAAAAAAAACTCTTAACTAAACTTAAGCCCACCAAATTAGCAGCAGACAACCTCCAAAGTGAATACCTACAAATTGCAGCTGATGCTCTGGCCTACCCAGTATCCATCTTGATTAACCAATCTCTATCAGAATGCTACATCCCTACATTATGGAAAATATCACAAATTATTCCCCTCCACAAATGTGGCCCATCCACAGAACTCACCAATTACCAGCCCATAGCAATTCTCTATCCACTCTCCAATATACTAGAGAGATGCATTAACTCTCAAGTCTTAAACTATCTCCTTACTAACAACCTCCTTTCCAGCAGTCAACATGGTTTCCAGCCAAACCATAGCACCACCACTGCCTTACTCACTTTTACTAACACTATCCTTCAGCATGAAAACAATAGCTATCTCTCCTCTGCAACTTTCCTAGACCTATCTAAAGCATTTGATATGGTCCCACGCAAACATCTCATCTCTGTTCTCAATAACCTATCCTTCTCTCAGTCACCAACTGGTTTCAGAGCTACCTGAATGGCCGCCAGAAATCTGTTGTATGGCAGAATGACAGATCTCCCCAACTACCTGTCTCTGTTGGTGTTCCCCAAGGATCCATCTGTGGACCCTTACTCTTCTCCATTTTCACCAATAATCTAGTCACTGCCACCAAACATGGCTCACTCATACAATATGCAGATGACTCAGCTATTATCTGCTCAGCCCAATCCCTACCCAAACTGCAAAAGGTCACACAGGATGCTTTTTCCTCTGTTGAAACTTGGCTATCTTATGCCCAGTTAATACTCAATCCAAACAAAACTAAACTCCTCATCTTCTAACCCAACAAACATACTCAAACCTACTCTCACTTTAATATCACAGCAAAAGACAACACCAGTATCCGCCCAACAGATCACAAGAAAATTGCTAGGAGTTGAAACAGACAATAATCTCAGATTTGACATTCACATATCCATGACCATAAAAAAAGTCCACAAAAAACTAGGAGCCTTATACAGAAATAAGCAATTCCTCACCAAAGCAGCCAGGATTTCAGTTACAAATTCACACCTTATCTCCACCCTTATTTATGCCTCTCCAGTATATACCAACCTAAGGCAAAGTGATCTAAATAAACTTGAGACCTGCTACAACAAAATCGCTAAGTTTGCCACATAGGCATCCTACTGTAGTCACCACTGTCTCTCACTTGCTGAACTTGGCTGGCTAGAACTCCCTCACCTCCTTCAATGGTATCAACTGTCACTCACCCACAAACTAGTAAACCATCCTCTAAAAGTCCCAACCTCCAAAATCTACTCCAGCCCTATCTCACCACCAGACCACTATGATCAAGTAACAAAAATCAATTACAGATAACTAGAGCCAAGAACTCAGCTGGAGAAGCACTCTTCTCCAGCTCAATAGCCAAATTATGGAACAACCCCCCCCCCCAATAACCTCTGTACCATCATGCATCCACTTCAAAGTTGTACTTAAAGTTCACCTAAAAAATTGCTGGTTATGCCCTTGCAATTCTCCTCACTAGCATCTCCCCTCAACCTCTCTTCCACCCCACTAACTACCTTTGATTACAGCCAACTCTGATGCTTGTATGCCTATTATTTATAATACTACGTAATTTCCTACTGTAACCATGTTAACGGCTATTTACTTCTTAGAATACATGCCATCTTAGATGACACAGATGTTATGTGTCTACTGTATGTACTACAGGGACTATGTTTGTATTAATATTACATTGTGGAGCTTTTCTCCCTTGGCCTCTGTTGAAAAAGGACCTGTGTCCAGTCGGAATTTCCTGGTCAACAAATGTAAATAAATAAATAAATCACACACAGTAGAATTTGCATTCATTAATACAACAGATTTGTGAAAAACAATCTAGATCAAGAAACTTTGATCTGTTTGGAAAAAGAAGCATCTGAGGAAGTGTGAAAATATAAACAAAATCTAGAGATATTTGAAAAGAATAAAAAAGAAATATGGACATGGGAAAGAAAGAGAGATTCAATATGGTGCAATATTTATGCAAATGAGAACACCAAACTAATCAATATAAAGAAGATAGCCCCAAAGATATTCGAAGAGAAATACAGGTAAAGGCATCCTGATATGGAAAATTTCACAATAAAAAATATCACAAATATGGAATGTAGCAAAGAAGATTAGCAAAGTAGAAGTTAGAAAAATATAAGTTGAAACTATGGAGTCCCTGCAAAGTGAAGGATTTGGTGTAGAAGTTCAAACACAGGTTACATCACAGCATGATGCAGTAAGTCCCCAAAGTAAGGAGAAACAGGAAGATCAGGAGATATCTGAAGAAGAAATATGGACAGACATGGGAAATAAAAATAAATTTAATATGGTATAATATTTATGCAAAGGAAAAAAGCAAAACTAACCAGTACAACAAGAGCAGCACCAAAGATATTTGAAGAGAAGTATAGGCAAAGGAATCTGGCCATGGAAAACTTTACAATACAAAAAATAAGAAAACAAAGAGGAAAAGTAGAAAAGGAGATCAGTAATGGAGAAGTTAAAGAACCAGAAACTGAGGCTATGGAGTGCCTGTAAAGTGACAGAATCAGTGTAGAAAATCAAAAGCACAAAGCACCACAACAGGATAGAGCAACGGATATCCAAATTAAGGGGAAGCAGTGGAAAAGGAAGCAAACTAGTCAGGTGCCATATCAAGATACTTTGGAGCCTTCCACAGGAAACCAGTATAAATGTTCACTTGAAGCTAGACAGCAAGGAAACCACATCGATAACCACACAGCCACAACAGTCAGGAAATCCTTATATGTGGCACACCTCTTCACTAAGGGCTTTTCATCCAGAAAAATGAGGTCATTGTCCCACTGTACTCATCCCTCATTAGACCCATTATAGAGTACAATGCCTTGTTTGTTATGTACCTCACAAGACATCTGCAACAGCTGGAAAGGCCAATGAAATACCTCACTAAAAGAAACTCCAGTGGCATATTGTCTACTCAGAGGCGATCTCTGCTTAACATACAAGGCCACCCTGAGCTGTTGAACATGCTCTACTTAAAGAAATCCCAACCCCTCAGAGCCACATGCTCCAGGGATCTAAACCTTGTCATCACAATGAACAAAACATGCTAGAGGGATAGGTTCCTGACCCAGAGACTCCCCATACTCTGGAATAGACTGCCCATACATGTCAAGCAGAGCGCCTCCTTGGCCCTCTTCAAAAGGAACCTTGACGACTGGATGGGAGACAGGAAATTCACCCCAGGGATCATGTCAGTCACCCTGCTAGACAGGGGTCCAGAGAAGTAAATATTATGGGAAGAAATATCCAGGGAATTGTTAGGGCTAGGCTTGCATAGGCCCCAGGGCCGATAGCCTAGTACCAACCTATGAAAGGTACAGGAAACTCTTATGCAGTCAATGTTGAGGAGTGATAGGCCAATGAGTTCCCATATGACAGAGCAACAGATGGCAGAGGATGAAATTGAAGAGAAAGTACCACAGGAAGATGCTATAGAGCTTTCTATAGAATGCCTGCAGGAAATGGAAAACAAGGGATGTGCCCTCAGTTTGGAAGAAAATGAGCTAAGAGAAGAGTTGCTTGATTTAATAGACATGGATAGATATATTAAGATCAATGAGAGAAATAGATATATTAAGATCAATGAGAGAAATACAGAGCAAAAGCTCAATAAAACTCAAAAAGTCAGAAGTCTAATAAAACAAATGAATGCAGTAATTAGGACTGTCCACAGAGATCCATATGATATAAGAGAAGTAAACAGGATATGTTACTGTGCAGCTAAATTAATAACTGATAAAGTTCTACCACAAGAACACAAGGTAGTGAGGGAAAGGAAGGGGAAAAATTGAATACCATCATGGAAGCAGTGAACAGAGAAAAGTATAAAGCAATTAAGACAAGAAGGGTCACTGTTAGAAAATTATAGATCAATAAAAATACTAAGAAAGATAGATCTGATTAAAGCAATGCCCAGTATTAGAACAGACCAGGATCAATCATGCACTATCACAAATAAACTAAACATTTCAGCACAGGCGGAAGAACTTAGAAGACACACAGATAAATATAAAGGAAAGTACAAAATAAGGAATTTATTGATGACCCAAAAAAGTTTTATAGAGAATTGGGAAACAAGGTAAAAGGAACTGAAAGACCACCAAAAAAGAGGAAATAGATACATTTTGGAGAAGTACCTATGAAGATCCTGTGTAACATAACGAAGATGCTAAATGGATAGAAGAAATAAAAGAAAGAATAAGAAGTTTAAAGGTACACGATATGAAGTCGGATGAAGTAACAGCCAGACAGATTGAAACAAAGTTAAGAAAAGCCTCTAACTGGAAAACCACAGGCCCAGATGCAGTACCTAACTTTGGGTTAAAAGTATTAGCATCTTTGCACGAGGATTTAGCCATGAGTAAGAACTATTTATATGTGCACACCAAACAGACACCATACTGGCTAACAACAAGCAAAACAATGCTCTTACTTAAGAGTGAACCTGCAAGCTACTCTAAAATTATAGAGCAATAACTTGCCTTCCGACGATGTATAAAAAATACACGGGAATTGATGCCGACAGAGTTTATAGTCATTTAGAAGAAAACTCAATTATGGCAGTAGAACAAAAGGGCAATAAAAAAAGTCATATGGGTTTGTTGTTAAATAAAGTCATAGTGGAGAACTGTAAAATGGGGAAGAATTTAAGTATGGCATGGACTGACTATAAAAAAGCATGTATCCCACATTCATGGATAAAAAGAGTGCCTAAAAATATATAAGATGCACCCTATACTTTTCAACTACATTACAGTGACCATGAAACAGTTGTAGACCACTTTGCAATTAAGCCATGATAAAGGACAGATTATTATGCCAGGGATAAAAATTCAAAGGAGGATATTCCAGGGTGACTTTCTGTTACCATTGGTATTCTGCCTTGCCATTAAACCATTGAGCTGTTTACTTAACAGCTTAGGCTATGACTACAATTTGGCTCCTAGAAAACAACAAAGTGTAAAGACTTCTCATCTTTTCTTCATCGATGATTTAAAACTGTATAGCTCATGAGATGAGGAACTGAAAGTACAGCTGCAGGTTGTCAAACTTTTTCAGATGATATAAGAATGTCATTTGGTCTTGATAAGTGTGCCAAAGCAACCTTTAAAGCAGTAAAACTACAGCACCATGAAAACATCAGTTTGGGGCAAGAATGTGATATAAAAGAACTTGAGCAAGAAGGACTGTATAAATATTTGGAAAGTGATGAATCAACAATAAAACCTGAACAAATGAGAATAAAACTTAGTAAGGAATACTTCAGACAAATTAATCCTGAAAACAGCATTGACATCTAAGAACAAAATCCAAACTATAAACCAATTTGGTCTTCCTGTCCTAACTTACAGTTTTAGAGTGATTGATTAGCCCCAAAATGTGTTGGATAGATTAGATAGGAAAACAAGAAGGATGCTTCATGCTCACCAAATGATTTATAAAAATCAGTGCATACAAAGATTATATATTCCCCATTCCAAAGGAGGGATGGGCCTCCTTGAAATTGATTACATGCATAGATCTACAATTGTGGGACTCTACACATGTCTGCTGACCTCACAAGACCCAAACATAGTGAAAGTTTTGAAACATGAGGAGAATAAATCTAAGACAACCTCTCTGCTTAATCTAGCAGAAGCATATCGGCGACAATCAGGAAAGGAAATAAAACCAGAAGTAGATAAAAATCAGGAAGCAACTGAATGTGCCAAAAAACAAAAGAAAGTCTATAAGGTGAAGGACCAGATGAGAAGGCAAGAAATGTGGAAAAAGCATAAATATAGTTGCAAGTATAGAAAACTTCTGGAAGAACCTCATGCTGATCAGGAACAAATACAGGAATGGTTAAGGAGAGGCAAATTTAAACCAAGAGAATGTTAATACTGGCAGCCCAAGATAGTGGGCTACATACACTGGTTTACAAAGTCCACTGAACATGTGGGAGAAACAGACAAATGTAGGTTTTGTAAACCAAATTGGAAACAGTCGCACAACTCATTGCTGGTTTTGACATACTAATGGCAGAAGGACTGTATACTGAAAGGCATAATAATGTGGCAAGACTGTTACACTGGGGATTGTGCAAACATTATGGAATTGAAGTGGCTGAAAAACAATGGAAACATGAGCCACAAAGCGTCATAGAAAATTATGACGTTTATATCATATGGGATAACCCATTACCAGCAGTTCAAAAGACAGATGCTAGAAAATTAGATATAGTGGTCCAAGAAATTGCTACACCCAGTGACTACAGTGTCTTGTATACAGAGAGACACAAAGTTTTAAAATATCAGGATCTGCAGGCAGAAATGAGAGCAATGTGGAAGAATGATACCCCGACAGTTCCAATAGTAGTAGGAGCAAAGGATCTTATAAAAAAATTCTACAATTGTATCTAGATATGTTAACAATCCATGTAACCCCATATGAATTGCAGGAGTCATTACTGGGCACATTGCAGGTGCTACGAAGGGCACTTTTGGCTGACATCAAAGACTGAAAGAATACTAATTTCATGAACTTTAATCATACTTTGACTTAGGAATGTGATCCATTCCCATCATGGGAAAGATTTGGAGAACTTAAAAAAGCAGACAACACATCAATGTCGCACAAACACAGCCATAAGGAATAACGATAAACCAACAAGCCCATAAGGCATAACAGTAAGCCAAACATAGTAGTCACTGGTGACTCAGTTGTGAGACACACCGATGTTCCCCTTACCAGGCTCAACAAGGAGAAGGTCACTGTCAGTTGCCAAAATCCACCACATCATGCACCCACTTTTGTCTATCCACAACAGGTACAAGTATGACTCAGTCATTGTCCATGTTGGTGTGAATGACTTGAGATGTACCCCCCTGGACTATATGAAGACAGACATGATTGAGCTCTCCGAATATGTGTCCCAGGCAGGTATGTCCCTAGACCTAAACAGCATCCTACCTTCTCCAAGAATGATACTACAATACCAACAAAAAATAATTGACTTCAACAATTGGCTTAGTTTCTGCTGTCTTTCCAAGGGGATCCAGTATGTCTGCCTGGGATGACATGGCTGACATGTCTCGATGCTTTGCCAGAAATGGCCTCTACTTATCACCCCTGGGATTCCGGATCCTGGAACAATGAAGATATAGATGAAGCAAACAAGGCTCTTGCCTCCCATTGTGGCTTTTTTTAGGTTATGTCCCAAAGACAAATCTTCCAACATAAAAGATCTGTCAAAAAACAAATTGAAGGTCATACTGCTTAATGCTAGGAGCCTTAACCTGAAAATGCCCTCACTGGAGGATCTCTTCATACTGCTAGATACCATTGTCTGTGCGGTCATGGAAACTTGGTTCAGGGCTGCAGAGAGGACCCCCGTCTTACCAGGCTATACCTCATTCCACACATTCTGACCCCAAAATGAGGTCGGGAAGACTAAGGGTGGAGTCTTTATCTTCATGAAGGACAAGCACATCTCCAGACTGGTTTGCCACCATGATGCACTGGAATTATTCCGGGTGCAACTGACAGTTGGAAAGACACCCATCCAGGTTATAGCCAGCTATAGACCTCCTCTATGACTCAGGACACCCATTCCTCCTACCTGGACCTACTTGACTCCATTAAGGTACCCCCCCTAACACCCTGATCCTTGATGAATTAACTACCCCACCACAGACTGGGTGAACTATTCCTGCACTAATGCACTCATCCAATGATTCCTTTACTTCATCAGTTCTAATGTACTACACTAGCTTGTCTCCTCCCCAGCATGGGAAGATAACATTCTGGACTTGGCTCTCACCAGCATGGGCAACCACTGCACCAGTCCCATAGTATATTTGTCCCTGGTAAGATCAGGTCATCAGTCTGTCTCATTCGAAGTTTCTACCCCACCCAACCACCCCCAGCCATAACCAGGTGAAAAAACTTCTCAAAGTCTTACTACAACCTCCTAAGGGAGGGTATCAGTAGATTCACACCACTGTCCCCCTCAGAGGATGCAGACAACTATGCTGAACAGTATGCCAATGCATTATACAAGGACCTGTACAACTGCATGGACTCATACACCCAACAGAACTAAAACCTGCTCCTCAAAGCAACACAAAAACACAAACCTGTCTGGTGGACATCCTCTATCAATAGGCTTTAAAACAAAAGGAATAAACTGTTGTCCAAGGGTAAAAAGGAACAAATTCCAAATTGGAAAAATTCCCTCCTCTGCCTCAACAAGCAAATTAGACTACTAGTGAAAACCTCCAAAGCCAATTATGAATTGAAACTAACCTCCGAAACAGAGAGAAACCACAAAGCCTTCTTCAGTTACGTCAGGAACCTCCATGGCAAAGTGCAGGTTTGTTCCAAATTAGTACTTAACTCTATCCCTTACACTGATCCTGTTGATGTAGCCAACCTGCAGACAGGTTCTTCACAAACCTCACCCTTTATCCCCCCAAAGTCCCATTCAACATACCTGATACTTGTCCCGCACATCACATCTCCACAGATCAAGTCTCATAGACCCTATCCAAGGCAAAGAACACAGCTTCCATGGGACCTGACAGTATCTCAGACTGTATTCTGCAACATCTCCAGCAAGAATTAGCTTCACCATTGAGCACTCTATTCAACCACAACCTAAGTATAGACTTCATTCCAGCAAAGTGGAGAACTGCCATCGTCATCCCCTTGCACAAAAGTGGTGCCACTACTGACCCTGGAAACTATCACCCCATTAGTTTGACTAGTCTGATCTGTAAAGCCATGGATCACATTATTATGGATCTCATAAACAAGGACATAGGCAATTTCCAAGCACTTGAACCCCCCTCAGTTCGGATTCATCAAAGGCAGATCTTGCCTGTTGAACCTGATTGACTTCTTTGAGATGGTCACCAAGACCATGGATGAGGGGGAAGTCAATATATACAGCTTACTTTGACTTGGTCAAGGCCTTTGACACAATCTCTCACATGGGCATCATTGAAAAGTTAACAACTTGGCGTAAATCCCTGTCTTGTCAGGTGGGTGGCCAACTGGCTCACCAATAGGACCCACAAGGTTAAAATAGATGCCTCCACCTCCAACAGCAGACCTGTCACTAGTGGTGTTCTCCAGGGATCTGTCCTGGGACCCCCTCCTGTTTGGCATCTGTTTCTCAGATGTGCAGGGAAAGACAGAAGGCCTATGGCTGACCAAGTTTGCAGATGACCAAGTCATGTGCTGTCATTGACTCCCCAAATGATGTTAACATACAGCAAGAGGGTCTCACAGGAACACATCACTGGTGCCAAAGTCATGGCCTTAAGTTAAATGCAAAAAAATGTATCATCATACCATTCAGCAAAAACCTGGCCCCTACTTATTACTACATCAACCGCAACCCCCTAAGCACACAACCTGTGGTGAGAATACCAGAGTACTCAGGTTGATAATCTCACATTTAACCATCATGTAGCAGCAGTGGTCCGAAAAGCCTTTTACTTGGTTCATCTTATAAGTAAAGGGATTGCATCCAGAAAAAAGGAGGTTACTTCTTCTCTGTACTCCTCCATCATTAGGCCAATAATTGAGTATAATGCCCCATTTGGTATGTACTTCTCCAAACACCTGCACCAACTGGAAAGGCCACAGAAATACCTCACAAAGAGAATCCATGGCCTCCAGCACCTGTCCTATGCAGACAGGTTCAAATCACTATCACTCTACATGGTATTGTACAGATTTCTCAGAGGTGGTCTGTGTCTCACCTACAAGGCAATATCGGACCCTGCCCTACTAGAGATGCTCCATATCCGTAAGTCTAATTCCTAGCACATTACCTGCTCAAAAGGTCTAAATGTAATATGCGACATCAACACCACTTGCTGGAGAGACTAGTTTGTCTCCCAGAGGGTTCCCCATCTCTGGAATAGACTTCCCATACGTGCCAAACAGAGTACCTCACTGACCCTCTTCAAGTGCAACCTTGATGAGAGGATGGGAAACCACAATTTTGTCCCAGGGGGTTCACCTGTGTCCCACACTGACAGGGGCAACAGGTGCTGAATGAGGCTTCTTTTTTTTTGGGGGGGATAAACTCTTGACTAGACTTTTAAGGGCCCCAGGGCCATTAGCCTAGTAACTTCCTATGATCTTATATATGTTTGTGTGTGTGTATGGTATTCATTAGTAGTTTATTTATCAGTCTACGAAAGTTTGCTGGAGCTTCACATGTGCCTAATGGCAGCACCATGTAATAAAAATAAACCTTTAAGGAGTTACAAACGGATTATTTTTCTTCGGCAAAGAGGGTTGTGGAATAGGCTTCCACTGATGCGCGTTGGTCACATCTAATATTTACTTCTTGTTTTTTCCATGTTTCTCTATTATTTTGTTAATTCTGGGCATGGGTACCAATATCAAATGTTGAAATGACTTTCAATTTTCTAAAGTCATTACAGACTCTAATGTTTCTACCAGGTTTACTGAACTAGCACTACTGGGGTGTTCCACTGATTCATTGACTCTTCTGGCACTCCTAATTTGAGCATTTTTAAACTTCCTTTTTTGCTGACTGTTTCTGAATGGCACTTTCTAAGATCTAAGAATAACCTTTACCCCAGGTGCTGTCTCTTTGCCATGTTCTATCAGTTTAGCAGTTGCCTCTCCCAGGCATTTCTAGAGAACATTTCTTTATTAACAAAAATTCTCTCATTTTCTGTTTTTATAATTTTGACAAAGATTCCTCTGACCATACCTGGGGTACAGAATCACTCATTTCTCATGTAGGAATGTCAGCTTGCAAGCTATCAACAGAACTTTTTGCTTCTCTCGCTGGTTTTATTACATTTGTGACATATATGGTTGATCTTTGTCGCTCATGGACATTTAATCTTGTATTTCGTTGTATTTAGCCTTTCCATTTAACCAGAAATGTATTCTGTGTGGAGAGGACTAATGTTAATACACAATTCTCAGAGTTGAATTCCCTCAGACAGAGACCTCTGTATTACAGATTCCATACTGCATTTCTTTTTCTGCATGTTCTCATTTACGTTGAACATGGCCAGCTTTAGTCCTTTAAACTAGCGACGTTCCTTCACAGCCTTGCTTTGTATTTTCTCTTCTTTTCAAGTCTCTTTAGGAATATCAAGCAGACCTCTGGGATGCCAGCCATACAACAGTTCAAATGGGGTAAACCCAGTGTATGCTTATGGTACCTCCCACGTTGTGAACAGCAAGTAGGATAAAAAAAAATGGTCTCCATTCATACCTTCTGCATCAGTGACTTTTCTTGACTGAACATCGGTGTTTTTTTGAACCTGTCTAATAAACTATCAATCTGTGGATTACATACTGATGTTTATAACTGCCTAACCTTTAGACACTGGCACAGCTGATGCACTACATTTCACATAAAGGACAATAACTGTCTCTATGGATACCCACTCTAAAAAATAACAGAACAAGTTGTCTGACAACAGCTTAGCATTAACCTTGTGTGATGCACAGTTTCTGGAAATGTTGTAGCATAGTCCATTATTATTAGAATGTCCTGATACCTGCTGTAAGATTTTAAAGCCCATAGCAATCTGTATTACTTTTGGCACTGAGATCAATGGACTCAAATTCAGAATGGGATGTAGTTTTCTCACATTTTGGCAAGAAACAGAGCTTTTCTGTTTCTTTCATTATACTTGGTCAATAAAAATTTGGCTAAGACTCTTGCTTTAGGTTTGTCCATCCCCAGGTGACCTTATAATACAGGGTTATTGGCTACCTTGGTCCATCCCCAAGTGGCCTTATAATAATACAGGACTATTGATTAACTTTACTATTACTAGAGAACTGTAACATTCTGTCACCAGCAAACTGAAAGTTAACAACTGATGTAGAATTGCCTCTCTTTCCCTGTATAATAGATCACCTTTTAACTCAAAATAAGGATAAGTCATAACAGGAACAATACAGTCTCTGCACTCCCTTATTAACTTAATTATATTCTCTCTGGCTCTAATAAAAGTTTCAACTTCCCTTTATAATTGTTTAAAATGTAACTGGCATGCCTCTAGGTCAATTAATTCAGGATTACAAGCCTGTCTTGAAATGGAAGGTATACCTTCCTCAACAAATCACTCTGACACTGGAATTTCTCCTATGTCGTTCACTATAAAGGGATGTCTAGACAGAAGCTTCCGTTTGCTATATTTTTTCACTGTCTGTACAACTGTGTTGAAAGTTCCCTTTTTGTTTTTAGAGTTTTTCTTCACTGTGATAGCAATGGGTTTTGGTTTTTGTAGTTTCCCAACTTACTTTAGTACTCATTAATTAAATGCTCTCTCTCTCCTATATTTATCCCCTCAGTTTCAGTGCAAGCAGTTTTTTGTAAGTCTCTGTGGAGTCTTCTGTCTTGTACTAATTTTTATTTCAGAATTTCCTATCAGTCCATCATAACTTTCTGTGTGCAATGTTTAGCAGTATTGTGCTTCTGCCGTTTCATTATTAGGACACGTTTCTGGTCACACAGAGGATCTTTTTTACTGTCTCACCATAACCACAATCCAATTCTAGCCCACTCTAGGTTTTTGCTAATTTCCTTCCTCTGTATTTAATCCTGAATCTGTTTAACAGTGCCACTGTCTTGCTCCTCCCATTCCTAAACTGAGGTGATGCATCAAGCTGTTACTTTATCTCTTTCTTGTTAGGTATATAGGCCTGCCACACTATATCTCTGGATAGTACCTTCCTCCCACATCTTCCACAGGGCCTTAATATGAGTAAAATATTTTCCTAATATGACATTTGTCAGTCAAGGAGTCACAATTACAGGATACAACACATTTTCTAAGGCTATCTGAACTTACTCCAGGAACATTTGGTGACGGTAATCACGCTTTTGGATGTCTACAAATATAATGTACTTACTGGCTTGGTTTGTTATATAAGGACAAAATGTTGCCTCAGTAATCCTAGCTTCCATCTTCTTACTTTCTTTACAAACAGTTTCATTTCACATTTTAATACTAGTAATTTCAGTATCAGTGGAACAGAATCTGTCAGTGTGACTACTCATTCCACATCTGATTCAATTACCTATATCTTCAAACACGCGTCCAGATTTCGCTTGAAGAGGGTCAGCGAGGGGCTATGTCTAACATGAATTGGGATTCTATTCCAGAGTGAGGGGTGCCTCTGGGAAATGAATCTGTCCCTCCAGCATGTCCTATTTATTTTTGTGCTGAGGTTTAGGTCCCTGGAGCGTGTAGCTCTAAGGGACTTGGATTTCTTGAGGTGGAGCATGTCCATTAATTCTGGGTTTGACATGGCTTTGTACGTCAGGCATAGATCGCCTCTGAGTAGGCTGTAAGCAACTGAGTAGAGCTGGAGTTTCTTTAGTCGAGCTGCATAGGACATTTGTTTGTAGCCCATGATCCTCTTGGTGAGGTACTTCTGGGGTCTCTCCAGTTGCTGCAGGTGTCGGGTAAGGTACATCCCAAAAGGGCATTGTACTCAATCATGGGCCTGATAAGTGACGAGTAGAGGGGCATAATGACCTCTCTTGACCTAGATGCAAACCCTTTCGTGATAAGGTGGGCTATATAGAAGGTCTTTCTAACCACTTTGGCAACGTGATTATCAAAGGAGAGAATACTATCTACGTTGGTCACCAAATCTCTAATTACTTCTTCCGTACTTAATGGATTACCACCTATGTGGTAATTTGTGGGCACCATGTTTTTCCCAAAGGGGATGACTATGCACTTTTTAGCATTTAGCTTGAGGCCGTGGCTCTGGCACCAAGCATCTGTCTCTGTGAGACCCTTTTGGAGGATGCTTGTGTCAGCTGGAGATTTGATTATGGCCACCAGTTTGCAGTCATCTGCGAACATTGTCAGCCATAATCCCCCCATTTTAGCCTGAACCTCAGAGAAGTATATACCGAACAAGAGAGGTCCCAGAACTGAGCCCTGTGGGATGCCACTTGTAACTAGTTTGGATTCGGGCATGGCACCTGTGATTCTGACCATGTGGGTTCTATCTCTGAGCCAGTTTGCAACCCATCTTGTGATATAGGGGTTGATATTTAAGCTGGTAAGCTTATTTATGATGCCTGAGTGGGGTATTGTGTCGAAGGCTTTTGCGAGGTCCAGGTAGGCTGTGTGGACTACCTTGCCCTCATCTATGGCTTTGGTAACTGTTTCAAAGAAATCAACTAGGTTTAAGAGGCAAGATCTGCCCTTAACAAAGCCGAATTGGGTAGGGTCCAGTGTCTGGAGGCTCCCAATGCCTTTGTTTATGAGTTCCATGATAATATGCTCCATAGCTTTACAGACCAGACTAGTCAGGCTTATGGGGCGATAGTTTCCGGGGTCCATTGTGGCACCACCTTTGTGGAGTGGGACCACTGTAGCTGTACGCCATTCTTTGGGTACATATCCTGTAGTAAGGCTAAGTTTGAACAGTGACTTAATGTGAGGGTTCAGTTCTTCTTGGAGCTCGTGTAAGACACAGCCTGGGACACTGTCCGGTCCCATAGATGCTGTGTTTTTTGCTCTGGAGAGGGCAGTTTTCATCTGTGATGTCAGGGAGGTTACATTCAGTTGGGATAGGCATTTGCTCCTTTGGGGGGGGAAGAGGGGGGGAGTTTGTGCTGAATCTATCTGATAGGATGTTGGCTATGTCTGTAGGTTCGGTATATTTTGTACTGTTATGCAACAATTCAGAGCATATCTGGGAGTTTCCGCCCATGTTCCTGACATAACTAAAGAAGGCCTTGTGATTATCTTTAGTGTCTAGGGCAATTTTTCTTTCGAAACTGGCCCTTGATGATTTTATGAGGGATCGAAGTTTCTTGCTAATACTGTTCAGAGATGCCTTCCCTTTTTGGGATTTTGCTCTGTCATGTAGTAACTTCCTACTTCTGTTGTATAGTTTATTTATGGCTGGGGTCAACCAGACTGGTCTCCTGTTTTTGGAGGAGTGAGT
Organism: Protopterus annectens; assembly: GCF_019279795.1. Classification (NCBI taxonomy): domain Eukaryota; kingdom Metazoa; phylum Chordata; order Ceratodontiformes; family Protopteridae; genus Protopterus; species Protopterus annectens. Next base: position 312,565,129 of record NC_056750.1, on the reverse strand, counting down.
CTTGGTTTTATTTGGGATAGCATGATCCATGCATTCCTGCAGGTGCTCATAGAATGCATTTGTAAAGGATTATGCGGATTGGGCTGTATTATCCTCTGGCCCAGGAGCTTTGAAGGATTCCACCTCAGTCTTGAGAAGTGCAAAGTTGGCTTTTGAGAAATTCTTTACAGTGATTTCCTTGGCTGGGAGTGGGGACGGGATATGGATGTCCAGGGAAATTTGTTTATGGTCTGATCTCACCAATGAGGGGTTTACATCTGGTGTGGAACATAGAGTCCCCATGTTGGTGATGACCAGGTCCAATATGTTGTTCCCTCTTGTGGGAGTGGTGAGCAGTTGTTCCATTGCATTAGAGTTTATAAATTCAAGGAACCGTTGGGCGAGGGTGTTTGGGCTTGAGTAGTTTTCCCAGTCAATGTTTGGGTAGTTGAAGTCACCCAATAACATAGTGTTTGGAGAGACCTTCATATTCTCCAGTGTTCTCAGGAATGCCAAGTGGGGTTCCTGTAATAGGGAGGGTGTTCTGTAGCAGGCTACAAACTGAAAGGCAGTTTTGCCTGCTGTTAGTTGCACATGGATGGTTTCTGATGCTTCGTGCAGTGTCACTAACCTGGAGGTGTAGGTATCTTTGATGAATATAGATACTCCCCCTCCTTTTGTGCTTCGGTCCGAGTTTTGGGGCCAAAACGCATGGTATGAGTTATAACCTGGTAGTGCTGGGGTGCTCTCTGGAGCCTTGAACCAGGTTTCTGTTACTGCACAGACATCGATTTTCTCCATACTGAGGAGAGCCTCGAGTGCGTGTATCTTGAGGTTTAGACTTCTGGCATTGAGTAGCATTACCTTTAGTTTTTTTATCCTTGGGTTGTCTATGGAGGTGGGTTTGTCCTTTGAGCCTTGCCTAAAAAAGGCAGTATGGGAGTGGCAAGAGCCTTGGCCAGTATACAAAAGCCTAAAGGTGACAGGTGCAAGCCGTCTCTAGCTAAGCAATGTGGCTTGTCGAGCATGCCATCCCAGGCTGACAGACACTGGATCCCCTTTGAATGACACCAATACTTTAGCCAATTGTTGAAACTGATCATTTTGTCTTTATACTGTGGCATCATTCTTGGTGAGGGCAAGATGCTACTCAAGGTCAGGGTCATACCAGCCTGGGCTACATGGTCAGAGAGCTCCTCTGTGTCTCTTTTCATGTAGTCCAGGGAGGTACGTCTCAGGTCATTCACACCAGTATGGACAATGACGGAGTCATACTTGTACTTGCTTTGGAGTGACCTGAGTGGTTGTGTTATGTGGCGGATCCTGGCACCCGACAGGCAGCTTACAGTGACCTTCTCCTTGTTCAGTCTGGTGAGCGGGACGTCAGTGTGCCGGAAATAGAGTCCCCTATAACAAGTGTATTTGGTGTGTTGTTTGGCCTTAAGGGCTGTGACTGTGAGGCACACTGATTTTGTGAGATATGTGATTCGTGGGTATTGTTGAGGGGTGGCTGTTGCTTGGATATCTGCTTAGGAGGTCTTTGCTCTTTAGGCATATTTTTATTTAGAGCCTCCGAGTATGTTTTTGTGTGTTTATGTGTTGGGTATGCAGATGCAATAGGTCTGTGTGAGACTGGATTTGTGGTGTGGGTGGTTACCTTTTCCTCCTGACTGACTGTGCCAGTCTTGGGTTGAGAGAGCTCTGCCTCCAGTTTGGCTGTGTAACTGCATCTCTCACATGTATTTGAGTTTGCTGGAAGGAGGAGAGGGTTGTCTGTGTACATAAGGCAATTGTAACATTGCCTCAAAATTCCCAGATTCACCAGCTGGACTGGAGAGTAACATTGAAACTGACCCTTGGACGATTAGTATAGGGAACTGTTTTTTTACTGATGAAATTAGGGAAGGGACCTGATTTTTCACTTGATCAGGAAGGACCAATCGGGAGCCTAATACTTATGAGAAGTCAAGGAGGGTGTAGTTCTTTAGTTAGTTAGTGTTTCCTTATAAGAGCTGAGCAAGTGCAGGGCTTTAGAAAGAGAATAGAGTGATTATTTTGAGATGACATACCACATGCCTTTATTGCTGTTAACAACATATCTGTATTCTGTGGTAATTCACACTATTAATAAAATCTCAAACTGTACTATTCTGACTAGGGTTTTTACATGGGTGAGAGACGCCCCAAATGGTGCTGTGACATCCTGCACCCCACTTTACAGAAATGGAAGAATAGCAATATCATTAAAAAGGGCACACATGGTTAACAGCACAACTTTGTTGTAGTGGAGCTGTGACAAAAGGCAAGACAGCATTTTACAATGCCTATGGAAACCGATACGTAGCACTGTTTTGCAGAATAAAAAATGGGAGCGCATTGTTAGCGACATAGTACGTTTCGTCTTATCAATTTCCTTTGTTTTCTCTGCTTGTTACACTCTCAATGCAGCAAACAACAGTACATCTTCCTCAAGTCAGAATTTTAACTGTGTGCTGTGAGGTTGGAGGTCACATCTCCCTTTCCCACTATAATCACACCCCTGCTCTGTATAGAGCACGCTGTTTATAGTAATTCAGTTTATATGTTTTATTATACTGAAGTAATGAAAGCTTCTGTTATGTAACCCCTTATGTAGTCCAAAACAGCTCAATATCACCTAGGCAGTAGTGGTACAAATTAAGTGTGCTAAAAAATCTAGATGTATCAAAAGTCACAGCCTAATTTTCACAAGATCTGTTATGGAAACATGCTGCAGTGAAATATTACTTCATAATGACACAAGAATTTCATGCCATACAAATTATATTACATCAAGACATGAATCATTTTCATCATACTCCTCTGGTTAATATCAGCATAAAGAAGTTACAATTCCCCTATTTAAAATGGGAGAGAAAAATGTAAAATATATGCTTGGTGTATAGTGTGAACATCATGATTTCCTTTTGAATAAGACTATTTTTATCAAAAATACACAACTATTCAAATGCAATGTATTTATTTTGTACGTACTTAAAAAGGCTCGTTCTTTGGAGATCTTGAACTTAGCAAGGCTTGTAGCCTTTAATCACACTTGCCATCACAGAGAAGCCACCTGATAAAGCAGTTCAACTGTTATTTGACAGCATTCATTTTCTTACTACACCATTTTTAAATTACTACGCATCTTCAAGCTCACTAACCTAATTTTCATGTTTGCTGGCATGTATAAATACTTTTAAATTAGATGTGCATGACATTACATAAATGTCTATACCTGAAGGTGTACCATTTCCTACACCAGTAGTCAGTCCTTTTTCTCTTATCTACAATTTCTTCTTCTACCTTTATTCTCCTTAACCTCCACCTCCTTTCCAGTTCTTTATCCACCTCTGCTCTTCTGTAATTTAACTTATTCCTGTTTTAAAGAAGCTCAGGATCTTTCCCTATTCTCATTTTCTGAACCTTATTTTCCATGCTCTGATCACCCTCCTTGCTGTACTTTGTTCTTTATTATAGGCTTCCTCCTTTCCATTCTCTCTATAATTCTCGTTCCCTCTACAATTAGTATCATCAGTCATCTCAGTTCCCTTTCTTTATTTCCTTACATGTAACCCATATGCAGAACTTCCACATTGTTCTCCCTCCTTTCCATATGCTTTTTCCCATAGCTTCACATCGCATGATCAGCTACAAGCATACACATCATCCCTGCTCCCTGTTCCTTAAATCTTTTCCCCTTTCATTCCCCCACAGTTCCTTTCCTACTTTGCCAAAGCATTTTTAGCTTTAGATAAGTCCCCCAAACACTACTTAGGATGTTGTATTCATGTTTCAATTCTTTTACTGTAATGAACCTTCCTTCATGTCTCTCTTTTTATCATTTGCTGCTCTTCTCGTATCTCAGTCCTTCCTTTGCCATCTTTTTTCTAATGCAGTTCTCTCACTGCTTCCCCTCATCCATTTCCCCATGAAATGTATGCCATCTTGTCAGTGTCCTTGTACTTGTTTTCTCACAACATATTGTAACACACTGTAACTACTCTTCTTCCTCTTTCTCTTCTGAAATGATGCTCCATTTCCCCAACGTTGTTGCTTATCCACTTAAACTTTGTATTACATTACATGTGAGGGCCTTTGAGAAGTATGTTATCCCCCACCCCCTTTGCTGGTCATTGTCTACCCTTGTTTCTACATCTTGCTGAGTTAATTTGAGTTCTTTTTTTCTCTTGGGCTCCTGGGACTAGTGAAACTACTGGATAGATCATCATCATTGATGAGTTTATTTAACCTAGTATGATAAAGGTTGGTCTGCCCCCCTTTTTTTCATTATTTTGTTTATTCTCTCTTTTACCTATTCAGTGCCTCCCTTTATTGTGCCTTACTTGTAATCCTAGATATACAGGGCAGTAACTTTTGTTGATCTCTGCTATGTGTCCATTCCCCTGTTTTTTTCATATTCTTACTAGGCAGCATTCTTTTTATTTCATTTCTGTCTTGCTTTGCCCTGAATTTAAATATCCTGGATGAGTTACACCTAAAACTGCCATTACGTTTGTTGCTATTAACATGGCGTCATCTCACCACATCCAGAAAGATGATTTTATGCACCCTTCCTTTTCTAGAGCAGACATTTCTTTCTTGACTCTTCTTACCACCACAACTATAAATGCTATAAATTCTCCTGATGATAGGAGGCACCCTTGTGTGGTTCTTTTTACTACCTTTGTATGTCTTGGAGTTTCTCCATTTACTAAGACCTCTACTACTGGTCTCCAATATATACCCCTTATCCATCATAGTGTTTACTAAAACCTCTTTATTAAAGTGTGTTCCACAGGAAGTGCCATGCAACTGAATTTAAATGCATTTTTTTCAGGTAAAACATCTCTCTCTCTCTCCTTCCCATTGCCTTATTTTCTCCCACCTGCACCAAATTCCTCTATGCCCACCAAATTTTACACATCCAGTCTGCCTTTTACAAGTCTAACCTCCCTTCTTTAACTATTTCCAACAGTACTTTGTGCAACCTGTGTTTTGGGCATACATATTCCTTGCTTTCCACCTGCCTCTCCTTATTCTCACTTCCCAAATTATCCACTTCCATTCTCTGCATCTTGTTCCTGTCTCAGATATTGCCAGTGACCCTTTTCTGAATAACATGGCTGCCTCCTTCCCTACTCCTGTGTTATTGTGACATTCTTCATGTAGAAACTCTCCAGTATTTTGGGTGCATCCTTTTCCAGCTCCTTCATATCTTGCAGTAGTATAATGCTCTAGTCTATGATACACCCTTTTTTCTTATTATCAGGTACATGGAGTCATATTTCATGTTATTGCCTTCTAGCTTCTTTCACTATTTGTCTGTTCATTGCATATTCCCCCCCCAGGTATTGCCCCACGATGCACTAGTTGTCCTTGGGCATTTGCCTATGCTCTTGTCTCATTCCTCCTCCTCCTTGGGGACTGGCTAAGTGGATGGCATAGCTCATAGCTCCTCTGTACAGCATGTTATTCCCCTTCATATCCCTTGGACTCGTATTTACCCCCCATTTAGGCCTCATCTTCCCCTTTCTTCTTCTTTGTTGAATTTTATCCCTTTATCTCCCCCTTTCTTTGTATTTATGTTTACATTTTTCACATTCTGGCTACCATCTAGTGTATTACAATATCAACAGTTTTAACAGTCTATCCTTTGATTATGCAAGCATATTCCCATACATTCTCATTTGTCCATTCAATGTCCATCTTACCCCTCCTGATAATGGTACGTCTCTGACCTATTTGCTGCCGCTTTTGCTCTTCCCCTTTCCTTTATCCCCTGATGCCTTCTCCTGGTTCAGAGAATGCCCCCTGTCTTCTACAGTTCATTATTACTTATCCCCTGATGCCTTTCCCTGGTTCAGAGAATGCCCCCTGTCTTCTACAGTTCATTATTATTTATCCCTTGATGCCTTTCCCTGGTTCAGAGAATGCCCCCTGTCTTCTACAGTTCATTATTACTTATCCCCTGATGCCTTTCCCTGGTTCAGAGAATGCCCCCTGTCTTCTACAGTTCATTATTACTTATCCCCTGATGCCTTTCCCTGGTTCAGAGAATGTCCCCTGTCTTCTACAGTTCATTATTACTTATCCCCTGATGCCTTTCCCTGGTTCAGAGAATGCCCCCTGTCTTCTACAGTTCATTATTACTTATCCCCTGATGCCTTTCCCTGGTTCAGAGAATGCCCCCTGTCTTCTACAGTTCATTATTACTTATCCCCTGATGCCTTTCCCTGGTTCAGAGAATGCCCGCTGTCTTCTACAGTTCATTATTACTTATCCCCTGATGCCTTTCCCTGGCTCAGAGAATGCCCCCTGTCTTCTACAGTTCATTATTACTTATCCCCTGATGCCTTTCCCTGGTTCAGAGAATGCCCCCTGTCTTCTACAGTTCATTATTACTTATCCCCTGATGCCTTTCCCTGGCTCAGAGAATGCCCCCTGTCTTCTACAATTCATTATTACTGAGTCAGATAAAGTTTACATTTTGTTTTGTATGTCATTGCTTGAGGTGAATGATGCAGCATTAGCTTCATAATTATTTCTTTGACCCTGGTCCTGCTGTTTAATCTCATTTGTTTATCTGCAACTATGCTCTGCAGTTTGCCTAGTGGCTTTTGAATATATTGCCCCTTCTAGCTGCATTAATGCTTCTGTTCCTTTGGTCCTCTTCTTCAAAACTCAACTTTTTTAGTCCTTTGCGACTCTAACACAATTCGTTTCCTCCTCTGTTTTTTGACACTTCAGAATTCTCACACCAACTCCTTCTATCTCCTGTTTCATCATCCCTAGCTTCTTCTTGTTTGCCCTTTTATTCTCGTCAGGCTTCTAGCGTTCTGTTTTCTACTGTATGACAGCGTGCCATGCTGCCCTGTACTTTCTTGTTACCCTTCCCATGTTTCTGCAGTGTGTTCACTACTCCTTTGTTCTTCCTCGTTTCTCTTGCACGTGATCATAATGCCACTTTGACTTTTTCTACATCTTTTTACTTTCCTTTCAAGCCTTTTAGTTTTTGTTTGCTGATGCTCTGGGATTCCTTTGCCTTCTGCTGCCACACGAACAAAATACACATCTGAGCTTCCACTTTTATTGCTTTAAATTCACCAGCTATGCTGCACTCTCACTTGTATTCACTTCCTTTATTTTTCTGTGAATGCTCTGTGTTTCTTTCATTTCATTTTATTGGACAGCTTCAGGGAGTTCACACACTTTAGCTGTTGTCTTGCTGGGCTCACTCTGCACTCCCTTCATCCACTGCTTCTTAACAGAAAATCCTAGACGTGACCCTTCACTGGGTAGGCCACTGACTCATTACAGTGTCTGCTTTTTGAACTAGTATAGTCTATATTCTTAAGAACAAGGAGCCCTGTGAGGACAAGAAGCCAGCATCTGTTCAGCAGGCAGTCAAATTCCCTAAACTCAGCAGCAATAGGTGAATGTCATCAATATGCTGAATGTGTACATTTGCTCACCCAGTAGTGGACATTATACTAAACAGTTTAGACAATTGCCTGCTAGACCTCTAGTCTCCATCTGTGCACAGTCATCTATCCTTCTCTAACCTTTCACTAGGAGAGCTGGACATCAACCACTTCATCCTATTCACCACAGCTACCCTTTCTGGCCACCCAAGTCCAGACGGGACTACAGATATTTGAATGTTTGTATTTAATAAGGATTTCACCATGGGCCCTAATTATTATCATTGATTTCACTATTGTAATCTCTCTCTCTCTCTTTCTATGTGTATATGTCCATTTCTCATTATTCTAACAATGGAATCAAAAAGCTGACAACTGAGGACACTGGTTACATTAAATGAGCTATGGTAGCTGAAATTCAGGCAGAGAACATAGGACTGGCCTTAGGCCAACTGGTACCCTAGGCAAAATGACTCCATAGTGCCCCCTCCTGGTCTACCTACACCATATAAATAATAGAAAAGTGCCCCTGTTAGAGCAGCGCCCTAGGCAGCTGCCTAGTTGGCCTATGCCTAAGGCCGGCTATGGCCAGATGTTAGGTTTGGTAATGGAAGACGAAGGGAAACAGAGATTGCCACTGATACAGGATAACAGATGGAATATTAACCTTTTACCTGGAGCATACAATAAAATGGAGACAGACAAGCATGACTGAACAGAGTGTGTGCATGTGTGCGTGTGTGTGTGTGTGTGTGTGTGTGTGTGTGTGTGTGTGTGTGTGTGTGTGTGTGTGTGTGTGTGTGTGTGTGTGTGTGTGTGTGTGTGTGTGTGTGTGTGTGTGTATGTGTGTGTGTGTGTGTGTGTGTGTGTGTGTGTGTGTGTGTGTGTGTGTGTGTGTGTGTGTGTGTGTGTGTGTGTGTGTGTGTGTGTGTGTGCGTATACACTATTAACAGAACCTTTGCACCAATTGTCAATGGTGTCAGTCAGGTGTGTGATACCAGAACACCATTTGACTGCTTATTTGTATGTCACACCTACCGTTCTTCCCAACAACCACAACCAGTTTCAGACATTTCATCACTGGTATGGTGGACAGATGGCTTGCCTCTGCTCACAGCATCAGTGATTTCAGCACTCGTGTAATACATAGGTTGTGGGGGATGTAGGCATATAACTGCTGGACAACTTCATCACACTGATATACTAATTTAAATAATTAGTCACCTAATAACAGCTACAGAAAACCCCGGCCATTTTGAATCTTATTAAAATCTAAATAGGCTAGATAATATTTCACAACTTCTAAGCAGGACATTTTAAAATAAATCCCACTTCTTTAATGAACCATATTAACTGGCAACAGTCAGTTATAGCAGAGCAAGTACTTAGCAGAGATAAATTTTCAGTTTTGAAATAATGAATAGTCAGTTACAGAGATAGGCAAACAGCACAGGATGTAGGAAGTACGTCTTTGTTTAGTGTGCAGGAATCCTTATACCACACCAGTTGCCATACACACTAGTCTTCAAAGTTTGCTCTGTTATCGTAAAGTAAGATTCATTTGTGAAGCTATTGTACTAAACTGCATAATCTGTAGAGTTCAGCCTACTTTTGTGTGGTCCATTTATTTATATGGGTATGTTCTTTCATTGACAATGTTTGCAATTTAAGTGCATTTGTGTGCAAAGTAGAGCAGTGAGAATTGCAAAGTAACTGGTAACACAAAAAGAATACAAAGCAGAAGAACCTGTAATGAAATGCTATAAATAATCCAAAGTGCAAAACTGGCTCTTTTTTTCCTGAAAGACACTTGCAATTTCCGTGTACAGTTTATTCAGTATGAAATGTCTTAGCAATACTGAATAAAACAAAAGTAGAATTTCAGCAAATTGTTCTTTATCTAACAATGCCCAGCTATATTTTGGAATAGTGTTTTAAAAAAAATGTTATCAGAAAGAGCACAGATGGCAAATGCATAGCTAGTACACACTTAATTTCTCTTCTGGTTCATTTATTGCAATGCATCCTGAGAGGGATGTTAAGACCTCACGCTAACAACAAATCCTAAAGTCTTTTTATTATTTATCAGTTACTTTACATTTTTTTTTCATGAAATGCAGTCTTGGGGAAAGTAAAGTTAAATGACATAAACAAGCTCTATTTTTAAATAAGCCTATAGGCATGTGTCCTAATGCAGCCATAATTCAAAAGTACAAACTGGCATCACAATCCTGGTGCTGACTTTTGCTTTGAATTAATCCATAGTACTGAGTAAAATATAAAGAAACAGCAATCTGCAGTCCAGACTGCACCAAGTCCAGCATCTAACTGCCATGCTTCTGTTTATGAGTTATGAATACAATGGAAGTTTTTGCAAAACACCGATTTGTCTCAGATTCAATTCAATTCTCCAAAAATGAACAACACTTTTAATTCCTATAGTCAAAAAAAGGGAGCATTTGTGTCTATGGCTTTACATGTTGTACTTCCATTAATTAAAGTTACTGTTATCAAATGCACAAAAACAGAAGCATTTTTGCAAATATTGTCCAGCATGAACTTCATACAAAAAAAAAAAAAAAACAGGAAAGTAGAGTTCTGACAGGTCATTGTGAGAATATGTCATTACATCTGAGGTTTACTTACTTTATTCGTGTCATTTCCATCCCAGCATTTATAGACATAATGGCATCTTCCCTGACATATGTCAGCATATGAAGTAATGGCATTTTCCCTGAAATATGTCAGCATGGCAAGTAATGGCATCTTCCCTGGGATATGTCAGCATGGGAAGTAATGGCATCTTCCCTGAGATATGTCAGCATGGGAAGTAATGGCATCTTCCCTGAGATATGTCAGCATGGGAAGTAATGGCATCTTCCCTGAGATATGTCAGCATGGGAAGTAATGTCATCTTCCCTGAGATATGTCAGCCTGGGAAGTAATGGCATCTTCCCTGAGATATGTCAGCATGGGAAGTAATGGCATTTTCCCTGACATATGTCAGCATGGGACAGGTGCTTATATACACAGATGTAAGGCTCCTTTGTATTTCCCATATTGTTACCAATCTTTTCAGTTCTTCAAAGCAAAAATTCCTGCAGGGAAGAGAAGAATGGTTCTGATAGGCCAACAGTCCTGCCAATATGGCTTTGTAGAATGGGTGAAATCCTGTCCAATATGACAACAATCTTGGGGAATTCATAAAGAATCCCTATTGCTCATGTTAAGGGTTGTGGTAACAAGACTGCTTCTACAATGCAAAGACTTTCAATTCAGAGGCACTTTAGCCACAACAACCTTCAACCCATACAAGACATCTATTCAAATAGATGCTATAGCAGAGTCCAAAAACTATTGAAAGATATACGTCATCCAGCTCATGGACTGTTCAAACTACTGCCAACAAGGAAGCGCTACAGAAGCATTAAATGCAGGACATCCAGATTCCATAATAGTTTCTTCCCACACTCTATCAGACTGCTGAATAACAAACCCATAACCTAACTTGCTACATGGGTAAAACATTATTTATGTGCAATATGTCACTGTTGTTTACATAAACTCTCTGACTAGATCATTTCATACATCTCTATCTGCACTACGAAAACTATGAACTATAAGTTTATGGTATATATTGGTGGTAAGTAAGTTTACATGTGTCCCTCTCATTTATTATAGCATTTTTTTTGCATATCATTATACCTCTGAGTGTATTCTTGCTCTTGTATCCGTTGCGTTTCAGATGTAAATAGAGCTTTCAAATTTGTTTTCTTTATTTACTTTTTTGTATCTTATTTTTTTATTTATTTTTATTTAGTTTAATTTTTTTTATTAATTTAATCTTCCTTCTGTAAACTGTCATTCATATGGTATAAGCCTGAATATCGAAATTTTGTGCAGTGATATGCACTTTTTGTTCTGTGTTGATCTGTAGGACAATAAAGTTTACTTTGACTTGAAACAAGGAAATATGTCATTACTGGCTAATTTGCATCTCTCTGAAATGCAGTTTTACTACTGTGAGTGCAAATAATCAGCCATAGCAGAAGCTGCATCATATCAGTACAAGATTCCCCCCATCCCATTCACTGTCCCACAAACAAATACATAGACACACACAAACACTGTGTACCCCATACTTGTGCCAATGTGGTGTGTATGTCTCTGATGCCTCCTTTTTCCTGCCCTGGTACATCACAGATGTTTAAAATCAGATAATGTCAGACATTAGACTTTCAAATGTTTTGTTGTACAAAAACTAAATTATGATACTAGAACTGATGTTCTTCTAACTTCTCAAGCGACTCAGAATCAGATAAATTAAAATTTTCCCTGGTGTCTAGTGTTCCTCCCAGTCTCTGTCCTGAAACCTCCTACCCACAAGTGGATACACCACTATCCCTCTTAACTGTATTATGAAAACAAGCCCTTACTATACTAACTTGTGAGTGAGCATAGCAAGTTAACGCTGTTGTTACTTAGGCTAGGGCTGCAGGGTTTGAACCCCTTTACTCTCCTCCTTGCTACTGTATTTTTTATTTTCTTTTATAATGTAGTAATGTTATCCCTGGTATGCAGCAGCAGTAGTAATGTAAACTCTGGTATGTAGCATCAGTAGTATTGTTATTCCTGGTATGTAGCAGCAGTAGTAATGTTATCCCTGGTATGTAGCAGCAGTAGTAATGTTATCCCTGGTATGTAGCAGCAGTAGTAATGTTATTCCTGATATGTAGCAGCAGTAGTAATATTATCACTGGTATGTAGCAGCAGTAGTAATGTTATCCCTGGTATGTAGCAGCAGTAGTAATGTTATCCCTGGTATGTAGCAGCAGTAGTAATGTTATTCCTGGTATGTAGCAGCAGTAGTAATATTATCACTGGTATGTAGCAGCAGTAGTAATGTTATCCCTGGTATGTAGCAGCAGTACAGAGAACTAATGGTCTCTGTGGGAGGAGGGAGAGTGCAAAGGATGAATCTATCTTAGTACCTTAAAGGCATACTATTGTTAGGATTCCTTACCCTGATCCATGTCTTCTTTTTTGTACGTGCCTTTTAGGTTTAATATGCAGAGTATCCCTGGTGTCTATTGTTCCCCCAAACCACATTTCATTGCAGTTAAGGTATAATATTCAAGACATATCCCTAGTGACTAGGGTTCCCCCTTAACCCACACAGTTGTAGTTCTCCCTAGTGTCTAGTATCCCCTCTGACCCACATTAGGTGTGATTGTGGTTAATCCAAATGGCTAATGTGTAATGCCTGGTTTCTAGTGTTTCCCTAAATGATCCCCTTTAAGTTCCCTTAAGACATGAAAAGAGGAGTTGTTTCTGGTGTGTAGTGTCCCCCACTCCAGTCTACTTGTGGTTAGTACTACTCAGAAACAGTGCAGTTGTAGTTTTCTCTGGTAGCTAGTGGTCTTCCCTACCACCCTCTTTCACACACACCCATTTCCACACATGCAGCCCCATCACCACCCGATTGGACTCACACACACACACACACACACACACACACACACACACACACACACACACACACATACCCCTACCTATCCTACCTCCTCATTAACTGCCTGAATGCTCCCTCCCATGCAGACATCTAATCACACATATACTCATACATGCACACACAAACTCTCTAGCAGCTACCTCTACAGTGATGGACAAACATAACCCTTTGGCCATGTTCATTACTGCAAGTGGCCAGGAGTGGCTGTGCTAATCTACATAGCCTAAGAATTATCTTAACTGCTTGGCTGAATAAATGCCTTGCTTTATACTTACATGACTAATTAGCATATGTCTCATCACTGGACTGCCTTATTAGCATGTAGCATAGCTGTGGAGACAGCCCACATGGTGCTGCATGTATTCTTGTTGCAGTACAGGAGTAGGGCCATCTTTAAATAACAAATGGGCACAGCAAGGTGTATATCTCATGTACACTTCATGGTAACCCTTCTGAATTTGGCCCAAGAACTGTGCTTATATTTTATAACCTGAGGGAAACAAAAATGCAGAAGGGATTGAAAGACAGGAATTAGCACACTTATTTATCTATAGCACTGAACAGTTCAACTTTAAATATGACCAAAACAGTGCACAATAAAACAGTCTTGCTACAACACATACCTCTCAACTGTCCACATTTTTGCAGAATGTTAAGATTTTTGCATCATATTTTTGGCCTGTTCTTCATAAAATCTATGGTTTTCTGGCAAATCGCTCAAGTTTAAAATCTCTATATAATAGTATACATTTGAGTTTTAGACTTCTTATTCTTCAGAAAATGCATGCTAATGCAAAAACCTGTCATTCTAACGACCTTCTAAGTTTATAACAGCAATATCTGAAATCTGACCCTGATTTTGAGCATTTGTCTCCACATTATTTTAGGTTTTGTTCAGATTTCTTGCAATTAGAGATTAAGAGGTATGCTACAATAAGCTTGGTAACTAATACTATAAAAGATGGATATGATCTTTGTAGAAGATATATAGGTACTAGATAATAAATGTAATTATAAGATCAGTGGCTTTTCCAGGCTATGAAGTTAACATATCATAAAAGAGCAATTGGAAGACCCTTTGGAGGTATAGTTGACAATAAGCAAGCAAACAGCCTCATTAGAATGCAAATGTAAAAATATGCTTGGTTGCATCTGCAGTTTGCAAAAAAAAAAAAAAAAAAAACAAAACATGAGACAAATAATTTAAGTAGGGAGAGAAAGAGACAGCTGAAAGGTAGTGCTACTAGCAGCCTGTGACTTACTATCCAATACGTTTTGAAATTCAACTCTTCTAATCAGTGCCATAAAATGAACAGCTGTAGATATTTTGTTATCAACTTATTCAAAAGGATTAATTTCCATTTCTTTGCACAGTATTATAGTTCTCTCTGTATATAATGAATAACATATTATTTTCTGAGTAAACATCATTCTACTTCACTCCTACTACTTTGTAACAATTAGACTACCCACAAAAGATCTAATCTTACGGTCTCACCCCTTCTACTTAACATCTTTCCTGACTACCATTCAGCATTCCATGCCACCTGAAAAAGTGTAACATCCATTATGTACCCCACTAATACTACTGTGTGTTATGAAAAGTCTGCTACGTCAAGATACTTCAAAATGGATAAAAACTCTCAATCTCCTCAAAACTAAATATAACAATGTAAAATATTTTAATATTTTCTGTGATTTCTGTAACTATTATAAACACTCTACTAGAAAATGCATATGAATTTTACTATGCACCACATGTACTTTTCTGCTAAATGTTAACACTTCTCATCTTTTGCTATATATATATATATAGCTTGATATCCATAATCTAGTTACTGTGGATCTCTTCCTGTCTGATTTTTGTTTTTAGATTTTCTGATTCTTGATTTGATTCTTGTGCTGTTTTTATGTATTTTTATCTGGAGCTTTTCTCCCCAGGCCTCCACTGAAAATGGACCCGTGTCCAGTCTGAATTCCCCAGTAAAAAAAAATGTAAAACTAAATAAATAAATAAATAAATAAATATAAACTATTTAAAAAGTTTGTTTCTGCTTGTCTAGTTATGTATTTTATTTTTTGACAACAGAGCATTTATGGCTGTTAACAATGCTGCTGGAATCCATCTCCACTGCCCAACTGATTTGCTATAAACTATAATGTACATTTATAATTACTCATGTTATTATTAACAAGAGTCAAACATTAACTGGGATGTCCCTAGCCTGGTAATCTGGAGTGGTGGCAGAGTACTACCATAAGCTATGACAGAAGGCTGTAGTGTTGAATAATATTTGCCTTCCCTGGAAACTAGTGTGTGTGTGTGTGTGTGTGTGTGTGTGTGTGTGTGTGTGTGTGTGTGTGTGTGTGTGTGTGTGTGTAAATGTAATAGTTTATTTAAAGTTCAGTTCTATGGGACAGAGGCCACAGATAATATTTAGTAAGATGTTCAATTTGGAGACCACCCATGGATGTGGATAGTGAAAGCCCATACCCAGGATAGCAGTGCATAGTTCTTGCATTCTCTTGACACAAAACTGCACTTGTTGAATGGTTCATCCTAGTGTGCCTGTTCGTACCCAGTTCAGGTTTGTAAAAGGCAGATTATGTCTCCTAAACCTAATAGACTTCTTTGAAGCAGTCACCAAAGCTGTAGATGAGGGTAAGGTGGTTCACACAGCCTATCTAGATCTCACCAAGGTTTTTAACACCATCCCCCACTCTGGAATTATAGATAAACTCACTAAACTTGGTATAAATCCCTATGTCACAAGATGGGTTGCCACCTGTCTCACTGACAGAACCCACACTGTGAAAGTAGCAGACTCCAAATCCGACTTCAGACCAGTGACAAGTGGAGTACCACAGGGTTCAGTCCTGGGTCCTCTCCTGTTTGGTTATCTATTTCTCAGAAGTACAGGCCAACACAGAAGGTCTTTGGCTAATGAAGTTCTCAGATGACTGCAAACTAGGAGCCATAATCAAAACTACTAATGATATGGACATCCTACAAAAGAGCCTCACTGAGACAGATGCCTGGTGTCAAAGCCATGGCCTCAAGCTCAATGCCAAAAAGTGCATTGTCATCCCTTTTGGTAAAAACTCTGTACCTATGAACTACCACATAGGCGGTAGTCTACTTAACACCGAAAGTGTGATAAGAGACCTTGGGACACAGGTGGACAGTAGTCTTTCCTTTGATAACCACATCGCCACAGTAGTCATGAAATCCTTCTATGTGGCACACCTCATCACAGAAGGTTTCTCATCCAGGAAAAAAGAGGTCATTGTTCCCCTCTACTCATCACTCATTAGACCTATTATAGAGTACAATGCCCCTTTTGGTATGTACCTCACAAGACATCTACAACAACTAGAAAGGCTGCAGAAATAGCTCACAAAGAGGATTACCAGCCTCAAACAGATGCCCTACAGAAACTGTCTCAAAAAACTCCAGCTTTACTCCGTCGCATATCGCCTACTCAGAGGCGATCTCTACCTAACATACAAAGCTATGTCAATCCCAGAGCTGTTGGACATGCTCCATTTAAAGAAATCCCAATCCATCCGAGCTACATGCTCTAGGGACCTGAACCTTGTCACAACAATAAACAGAACATGCTGGAGGGATAGATTCCTGTCCCAGAGACTTCCCATACTCTGGAACAAACTACCTATATATATCAAATAAAGTTCCTAATTAGCACTCTTCAAGAAAAATTTGGATGACTGAATGGGAGATGGGAAATTCATCCTGGGGATCACTTCTGTGGCTTTGCTCGGCAGGGCCACAGGAAAATAATTTTCTTGGGTGGCGAAAGCCAGGGTACCTTTTTAGCTAGGCTTATATAGGCCCTAGGGCCAATAGCCTAGTACCTACCTATGAAGCTGTTTAGCACCAGTAGTGTGACTTGCGAGACCATACCTGTTGTGGCCATAAGATCTGTACTTTGTAGGCTGAAATATTTAAATTTAGTGGGAGCCAGTGCAGCAGATCCCAGTAAGTTTGCCCCCTAACCACCATCACCTTTCCTTCACATAGTTTAAAACTGTGAATTAAAGCACCTTCTATGTTCCACCATTTCTGTACTTTTAAATTAGTTAGCAGTGGTGGGATTCAAGTACCCATTTGACCATTGATCCTCCCTAATTTAACCCATTATTAAAACTTAAAATAACTATTTAATGCAAGAAGAAGACAAAACATGCCAATTACAGTCCTTAGATCAAGGGAAGTATACTTACAATAATAAAGCAATACACTTTGTTGTATTCCTAATAAGCAGTTGTATTAGCTGTGACAAAATAGCTGAAGTGTGCCATAAATACAAAGATATAGAGTGGATGTCTCAAATGCTTGTCATACTTGGATGAAAATAAGGTTTCAGGTAGACTGAGGAGTCTAAATTAGAGACTTTCTCACATTTTAATGCTTCACCCAAACTAAAAAAATGGATTGTATGAGAAATATGTCAAGGACTGTTTGATACATGTGATAATAACACAATTATAAATTGAATAACAATACTCTTTACTCTAGACTATTTTAAACACTTCCAGCAAAGTCATTACGAACATTTGGAAAAATTATATAGTTCTCTAATTTAAGGAATGTAATGACACTGCCATATTTATAGGTGGCTGTGATGGTGCAGCAGTTAGCGTTGCTGCCTCACAGCAAGAGGTTCTCTGGTTCAATCCTCGGCTGAGGTGCCTTCTGTGCAAAGTCTACATGTCCTCCCTGTGGTCGCGTGGGTTTCCTCCAGGTGCTCTGGTTTCCTCCCACATCCCAAAGACAGCATGTAGTGTGACTTGCGAGACCATACCTCTTGTGGCCATAAGATCTGTACTTTGTAGGCTGAAATATTTAAATAATTGGATTGGACACTCTAAATTGGCCCTAGGTGTGAGTGTGTGCGTATGTGTGCCTTCTATGGAAGGTTGGGCGCCGGGCTGGCAACTCGACACCATAAAACTCCACTGCCATTCATGAGCTGACAGGTGATCTGCTGTGGCAATCCCTAACTGGGAAAAGCCGAAAGAAAAAGAATGACATTGCCATATTTCTGTAAAAAAAATGTTATTAGAACAAATAGAATGAATGTACATCTTAAAAAACTCAACAAAGCCAACATATCTGCTGGACAAATGTCAAATCAAATGTCAAAATAAAAAGACATGAACATATGTTAAAAGTATTTAAAGGCTATGACTGTTGTGATTAACATATATTTAAGTACTGCGAGACACACTGTAGTTTGTATATTATTTTGAGACTATGTTTATGGTTGTCATAATATGAAAATCAGATTGTAGTTTGAAAAAATAAAATTTTCCCACCACTACACCAACAGAGAATACATGTCCAAGAAAATTCCTTGATGATTGAAATGCTTAAGAAGGTAAAAGTCCAGCTCATAATTAAGGCCAGTTTACTGACGTCCCATTTATCTATGAGTGATTGGCACTAGTTGTTTCCAGAACCTAGTAATGAAGATTGTGTGTGTCTACTTGCCCACTGAGAACACGTGTGCTGCATGCACATTTTGATGACATCAGCAGTGTAGTGAGTGTTTATAAAACTTTATAGGGATAGGAAATTAAAAGCATGCATGCATATTTTCATGACATCAGCAGTGCAGTGCATGTTTAAAGTGACAGGAAATTAATTAAAGCAGACAATGGCTTATTTAAAAAGTGAATAGAGATTTAGACACAGATACCCATATAAGAGAACAGAAATATACATGACAAGAGCACCTGAAAAACATTCTAAGGTTGACTGTATATTGCACAGTGGAAAGCAAACACTGTTATAATGAGTGTTAGTAAGGTCATGAAAACACCAAAGAGTGACAGAAAACAAGTATCTTATAATATGGAAAGAAAAGTTACATACTGATGGTTACAGGCACCATTTGGAGCATTACTAGTGTCGAACCATGAAGCTTTCCAAGAGGTGTAATAGGTGAGCAGTAATCATGACATAGAAGAGACCGGAATGTAAAAACAACAACCCCACACCCCCATGTCAGCCGCGATCTGAAAATAGATTTAAAGCCCCCATGTCAGGTTATTGAAGCACCCACAGTAGGCACATCAGATTGAGCTACCTTGGCATGTCCACCAGCTGGAGATCTGAAAAGAAAAGTGAGGAGAGCTAGAACCTTGGCATGCCCACCAGCTGGAAATCTGAAAAGAAAAGGGAGGAGAGCTAGAAGAAGGACCCTCCTGTGCATTTAGTTAATGACAGTGTCAACATCACAGGTCACCGATGCACAGCTGTCCTTATGATGTGGCACCATCATAGCTGAAATGTTTATGCAAGATGAAGATGTGCTACGGAAGTTAACTGCCAAGGACACCATCAAAGGCCTCTGGCTCAAAAAATGTGATCTTTGATGGGTCATTCCCCTCCAGGATGTCGCCTTGTATACAGCTGCACACAGTATATATGGTGGGAGAGGGCTCCAGTAGTAGGCTCAAGCACCTGACGTGAAATAACGAGTTCAAAGGCAATGTCTGGACACCAGTCTGTTTAGCATATTCACAGAGGTTGCCAAAAAAGACCTACCAGTATCTCCATGGTGATGCACAATGCTTTCCCTCTGTAGGGCATGAGCTCATCATATACTTGATAAGGAAGGTTACACTCCCTTTGCAGTATCTTGGTGAACTTGAAAGTTTACCTCCTGGACATGCACAGTGTTGCACCTGCTCCAAGGGATTAACGCTGTATGTATCCTGCTCATTTCTCCCAGTGATGGGCACATCCGTCTCTCCCTACTAACTACACATCAAATGCCCAACCCTCTAAGTGAACTCTGGTTACCTTGGCAGTAGTCAAGGTTTTATCATTCTATGCCACCAGAGCTGACTGAATGAACTTTCACTTTTAATATACAGCTTGCTGTTATAATTCAACCAGTGTGCATCATAGCACATTACTAGGGCCAAACTGTACTTAAGGTTTAAGTAAACCACCATCTTTGTGCTATAAAACAGAATCATATAAAATACACCTTTACATGTTCCTAAGTAGAACTTCCTGAGCTATATACACAAGTCAACATATAATATGAATAGTTGTTTATAAAACACTTCACTGTTAGCTTTATAACACTTTTCACTGTTTCTCTGTATGGATGCTCATGTATAAAAAACTGAACGTTAGCTTTATTTATTTATTTAATTGTTTGTTTTTTGTTTTAATAGAAGAAGAACATTATATAATAGATGTAAATCACAGATTATCAGCAGAAACACTGCCTTAAGTAAAAACAAAAAAATGCTGGACACAGATGTTGTCATTGACAAAATCAGACTCTTTTTTTTAAAAAAAACATAAAAGCCATAAGTGCTTTCATTCTCTCCAAATGTATTGAGGACTTCATCAGGCCACACTAGTATCAAAACTATCCACTTTTATACATTTAGTAACTTACATCGTATGCAATTGTAAACCAATGAATATAGGACAGTTTTTACAGTGTAGGTTTTTTTTAATTTTTTTTTTAAGTTTTCTGATTGTGAAGAGACCGTCTTAAAATGCTGTAAAGGAGACAGGTTGGGAATGACTTGCTAAATAGTTACTTAATGGATTTCTAAAACATTTTATAAACATTTGTGCTAACACAGGATCATTTTGTGCTGTGTTACTGTTTTAGCTAATATCTTAGCAAAAGGTAGTGTTTTTGAATTTGTTTGGGTTAGCGTTGCAGCAATTCCACATTTCCTTTAAAGGGCTCTGGCCATTCAAGGGCATATAGTACCTCTTGGTCAGTTCATAATATTGACTGTTCAAAACAGAGGACATGATTTTTTTTTTCCTTGCTGGCTTAAGACATTGAAGTATCTTAATGCCCGATGCTTTGTGCAAGACTGCAGTACATAAAGGCAAGAGAATTTGCCCTTTCCCCACTGTTGTGCAATCTTTGGGTTGATATACATATTTAGCAGTGGGGTGAGGTGGTGTAGAAAGGTTTGCCCCCTTTTTAAGATGGTGTTTCATGGTGGGGGGTGTTGTGCTTTGATTATATATTTTTAATCAGTATTTTTCTTCTTCTCTGGAAGCCGCGGTGGTGCAGCGGTAGCGATGTCGCCTCCCAGCAAAAGGTTCTCCTGTTCCATTCTCGGATGGACCGCCTTGTGTGTGGAGTCTGCATGTGTCCCCATGGTAAAGTGGCATTCGAAAGACATGCGTGAAATGAGTGTGCCTTTGTTGAAGGTTGGGCATCGAGCTGGCACCTTGGCACTGCAAAAATCTACTGCCAATCATTAGCAGACCGGAGTTCCGCTGTGGCAAACCCTAACCGGGAAAAGCCGAAAGATAAACAAACATTTATCTTGTTCTCTCCTGTGACCTTTCACTTTTTTAATAGGTAACCCTTTTAGTCACGGTTATCGGAGAAACATTTTTGCCCCCCCCCCCCGCTCCATATCATGTTTATCAGCCCAGCCACCAGGGGCCCAATTTTACACCAAGTCTACCAGCTAATCTCCTGCTCCCACTGGACTTACTCCAGAATTACCGGAGCTGGTTGTAGAACCTCCAGGACTCATGGGGGCTTAGTTGTCTTTGCTCACATCATAGTTTTCACTTTTATATGCCCTACCCACTTCACCTCTCTTCCCTTTCCCCACTGCCCTCACTTGTGAACCACATTCAAGGGTAACTCTATGGATCACACATCCCCTTAAGAAGCATCATTGATGAGTGTCCTCCCACTCAGAACAGGCACATACATCCTTCCCTGCTGCTCCATCAGACACCTGAGCCACAAGTCGAACCTCAGTTGGCTGAGCAGTAGTCATGGCTTTATTCTTCTACACCATCATAGTGGCACAGGGAAAAAATATATTGAGGAATTACTGTAAAACCAGTATTGGCTGTACATACTTGTCCAGTTTATAGTGTCTAGCTACATGAAAAATACAGTCTGTCAGGAATAGAGCTGCCTGAAACCATGATTAAGGGGACATGAGTCTTTTTGAAGCAAAATTCAGTGATGAAATGGAAGTGGTCAATTTAGCAATTAGAAAGAGCTGTAACATCACAATGTTATGCTAAGTGAAAGCAGGAGTATAGAAGGACAAGTAAGAGGTTAATTTGATGTATCTGCTCTCATAAAAAAAACAAATAAACCATTTCAAATTTCCTTTTGTGCTGATGCTTCTGGTGGAAAGGTATGGCAAGCATTTCTGCACTACACAAGATTGCTGCTATGACTGAAAAATGAAAAGGCTTCAGTGAGCAGAAGGACACACACCTGCACAAGTGTGTTATGGGAGGAAATAGTTAATAAACTACATTTGTTTTGTCAAGGATGGTCTGCACCTGCCCCCCCCTCCCCCCGAGCTTCCTGATATTGGCTACAACCTTATCCACCCCTCAGAGCCTTTTTTATGCAGTGCCAAATTACCAGCTTATCATATTAAACCCAAAGGAACTTAAAGATGTTACTGCTCAATGCTAGGAGCATTAATAAGAAACTCCCCACCCTACAAGATCTCCTCACTCTAGAGTACATGGACATCTGTGCCATTAATGAGACATGGTTTAAATCCACAGAAATTACTCCAGCCATGCAAGGCCTCATTGCCTTCCACATATTTAGACCATCAGCAGTACAGACAGGGACTGAAGGTGGAGGTGTCTCAACATTAGCAACAAATGTACCTCTAGGTTTGTTATAAAGGATGATGACCTGGAGTTCATCCATTTGCAAATCACTATATATATAATAAAATGCCTTACCATATCCTAGCAAAGGTCCATCAATGCCCCATGATTCCAATAATATGTACCTAGACCTGCTGGAGGCACTCACCATCCAGCCAAATACCCTATTCATGGGATACTTTAACTACCCTTCTATAGACTGGGAAACATATACTGCCCCCAACTTGCAGGTATGTTTCCTGGACTTTATTAACACAAACACCCTTGACAAGATAGTTAACACCCCAACCAGAGGTTCAAACATACTAGATCTACAACTCACCAGTATGGGAGAGTTTTGTACCCTTCCCCTATATCACATCCTCACTGAAGTCAGATTACAAAGCTGTCTCCTTCAAAATAAAAATTAACATGGAAAACCCCCGCAAAATCTATGGTATTTAGAAACTAGTTTAAACAAACTACATCCTACTAAGTGGCATTTTGTCAAAATTCAATGTCCCTTTGAACTCTGAGTTCACAGCAAACGATGCAGATTAATTCACAGAAAACCTATACAGCTATGTAAATGGCTGAATAGAGGCTGTTGTACTTATCAGAAGTCCAAAACAAACCCTACTGATGGAATCCTAACCTTAAAAGTGTATATAACAAAACGAAAAAAAAGTCATGACTGGAGTAACTCTCATAATGGCAAAAGCCCACTAATTAAACTAAACAGGAAACTAAGAGGACTAATTAAATATAATACAGCCAATTACAAGGTCAAAGACAACCACAAGGGTTCTACAGCTGTGTCTAAAACCCTAAAGGTAACACACAGCAGTGTGCTGAAGTGGTGATAAATGGTACATTTACATAAGGAATCTGCTGGCTGATAAATTCAGCTCTAACTTTACCATCCCCTCCCCTCTTTCCCCCCACTAAATCCCTACTAGCATAAACCTACCAACTATTAGCAGGGAGCAGGTCATGGTGGCACTGTCCAAGGCAAATAGCACAGCCTCAGTGGGCCTAGACAATATACCAGTTGGGTCACTTTTCAACTACAGCCTGAAAACAGGTTACATGCCACATAAATAGAGGACTGCAGTGGTTATTCCTCTACACAAGAGCCCATCATTAACTGACCCAAGAAACTATACACCCATTAGCCTGAGTAGTATAATATGTCACGAAGTGAAGTGTCATGGAAATAATCAGCAAAGACATTGACAAGTTATGGACACTGGAACTATCCCAATTTGGCTTTGTCAAAGGAGGATCATGTATGGTTAACCTTTTGAACTTCTGAGAGAGGGTCACCAAGGCAATAGATGAGAGGAAAACAGTGCATACCATTTACCTAGACCTAGATACAGTGTATGATACACTACCCAACTCAGTTATTATTGCAAACTTACTGAACTAGGCATAAATCCCGACATAACTTGCTGTATGAAGCTAGATCACAGATATGACCCATGAAGTAAGGATTGGTGAGACTATCTCCACCAACAGACCAGTCACCAGATGAATACCTTAGGACTCAGTGTGAGGCCTGCTTCATGTTTGGCATCTACTTCTCAAAGGCCAAGACTAAAGTCAATGGCGTCTGGCTCACCAAGTTTGCAAATGACTGCACATTGGAGCTATGATAGATTCCCTCCCGTGACAGTAACTTCCTGCAAAACAGTCCAATACAGACAAATGACTCCATGCCAATAAGTGCAGTATAGTGCCTTTTAGGCAAAAGTCTACCCAGGACAATCACTCAATCAATAACACGCCCCTTAGACTTGACCCAGTAGTTAGGGATCTGGGTACATATGTAGAACCGAGGTAGTAAGAAAATCATTCTATGATATCTGACTTACAAATAAAGTTATGTCACACAGGTCCAAGAAAGTTATAGTACCACTTTATTCATCCCTTATCAGACCCATCATTGAGTACAATGCCCTCTTTGGTATGTACCTGACCAAGCATATTTTGCAACATCCAAGTACCACTTTATTCATCCCTTTATCAGACCCATCACTGAGTAAAATGCCCTCTTTGGTATGTATCTGACCAAGCATATTTTGGAACATTCACAGAGGTTCCTCACTAAAAGAATTCATGACATTAACACATTGTCCTATACAGATCATCCTAAATCCCCATCTCTATACTCAGTCTACTGCAGGTTACTGAGAGGCTATTTATGTGTAGCATATAAGGCATCCTCAGATCCAGCCCGGATGGACCTTTTGCACATTTGCGAAATGAATAGTACTAGATCCAAGGATTTAAACTTCACTTGTGACATAAATAGAACATGCTGGTGAGACAATATAGGTCTCAAAGGATCCTCATGTTCTGGAAACAGAGTATACCCCTAACTGTATTCTAATGTAATCTTGCTAATTGGATGGAAAA
Source organism: Protopterus annectens (assembly GCF_019279795.1). Lineage (NCBI taxonomy): Eukaryota > Metazoa > Chordata > Ceratodontiformes > Protopteridae > Protopterus > Protopterus annectens. The sequence goes on along the minus strand of NC_056750.1, from coordinate 312,540,114 downwards.
TCAAAAATTCACCCCTGGTCTGCCCCACCGTCTCTGATAGAGTTTGACAGTAAATATTCCCTAACATACACCCCCCCCCCAACTAAACCTTTAGCAACCTCCTTACTAACATACTCCTCCAAACAGATGCTCATGTTACATGGGGGACACAATTGGGTTGGGTTGCATGAACAGGCTTATAGAGGACCTGGTGGGTGTTACCCTTTCATATACATATGAACCTATGAAAATCTACATGTTAATTCTTTTGTTCTATGAGAACAATGGGGCCATATTTTTTTCTAAAAACTTTGGAGTGCATAACAGAATATAGCAAAGAGGAAGTGCATTAACTGAACAGAGATGTATTGTATTGAGTACTGAGAGAACTTTTCATCCCTAATAATGGTCAATTTTTATTTTTTTTATTTTATTTTATATCTTCCATGCTTAATACTATTCTGATCCACTGATATTGCAAATGAACTACTTTTTGCTTCTAAAGGCTGATTTTTTTTGGTCTTTCCAGACTTGGTTAAGGCAACATTCAGTAAAATGAGGAAGAACTGTTGACTGCATTTTCCTTTTGGGTTCTGTAACAAGTCATGCAAGTTGTTGAATAACAATGGTTCTGCTTAGGCAAAAATAACATCTTCCATAATGACCAGTTTCTCTGAGAGACAGTCTGCAGATATTTTGTAAGATGAAAAAAGTTCATTGTAGCTGGTAGCAGTATAAAGATACCACCTAGGTAGACTTTACTATGGGGGTAACTGCTATTCTGTGCATGTAAACAGTTTTGGACATCCTCTATATCTGACACTATACTCTGTATCCTACAGAATACTAAGAGGTGACCTGTGTCTGGCATACAAGGCATCCTCCGACAATTACTAATGGATTTACTGCATGTAAGCATATCAAATGGCTTCAGAAATATTCAATCAAGGGATCTAAATATTTCAGTAACATCAGTAGAACCATTTGGAGGGACAACCATAGAGGTCCTAATGGAGAGATGAATGGGGTCCTAATGGAGAGATGAAAAGTCAGCAAGCAAAGGAGAGTAGTAGTGCTGAAACTGAATTTGTCCTCAAGTCTTGGTGAGTACCTTCGCGAGGTGGACCTTGTTTTTCACAAAATCTCACCAAGGTGACACTGATATATAGACTGTATTTATATAGCATATATCATGGACAGAAGTAAGTCAAAAACAAAAAAAGATAGCTGGGTGGACAAGTCCCAGGATAAAAAGTGCACAATCCTGGTAGGCACACTGGTGTCAAGACGGGAAAAAATGATGGTATAGAATTCTAAAAATCTGGAAACATTCCTACAATGGGCCAGGCCAGGCCAGGCCCAAGGGGAGGTTGCCCCCCCCCCCCCCCATTGTAGAAAGAAGTAGCAGTCCACAAAAATCACAAAAAACTGATAGGCCAAAGAAGAACCATAAAGATGATAGAGTGGACTATTGAGGATAAGAAAGAAAGTATGTATTGTTACTATTATGCAAAAAGCCCAAAATTACCAGACATTGGATATACAAAGAGATTAAGAGATAAATTAGAGGAAAGAAAAAATACTTTCACAAGAAAAACTGTCAGAAGCGTCAAATAAAAATTTGTGTTCATTAATACAACAGATTTTTGAAAAACAGTATATATATCAAGAAGCTTTGATCTGTTTGGAAAAAGAAGCATCTGAGGAAGTGCCAAAATGTAAAACAACAAAGCCTAGACATTTGTGAAAAGCATAAAAAAGAAATATGGACATGGGAAAGAAAGAGAGATTTGATATGGTGCAATATTTATGCAAAGGAGAAAGCCAAGTTAACTAATATAGACAAAGCAGTCACAAAGATATTCAAAGAGAAATACAGGCAAAGGCATCCAGATATGGAAAATTTCACAATAAAAAAAATAATATCACAAAGATGGAATATGGAAAAGAAGGTTGGTAAAGTAGAAGTTAAGGAAATAGAAGATGAAGTTATGGAGTGTCTGAGGAGTGAAGGATTTAATGTAGAAAGTCTAACACTGACAGCATCACAGCATGATGGAGTGAGTCCCCAAAGTAAGGAGAAGTAGAAGCAACCCAAAAATGAAGGTACCAAAGGAACAAGGTACAAATGATAATAGGGTTTATTTGTAGGGATGCTGATTTTAAGCATCCCATTATGAAGAGAATTAATAAACCTAAAGTTTCTGTTACCTGTCAAACCAAAAATATAGTATATGTGGCTATATGTATGTGCTGTCATTCATTTTATATAGGAAAGACGAACTGCATGTTCAAAGGCAGAATTTTAAGACATTTATCTGCTATTCATCTATGAGATACTCACAATGCCCTTTCACAACATATTCTTGAATGTCAGGGTCACTATTTTAATTTCATGGCCTTACAACACATTAAGGAAAATTCCAGAGGGGGAGATGTGGTATGTTATATGGAATATTGTGAAACTAGATGGATTATAGAGTTAGGACTAAGTAAGTACCCAGGATTGAATGGTGTGGTGCCTTTAAAGCCTATTTTAAAAAGCCATAGACCATATATTTAATTGTTTTCATTGTTTTATTGTATTTTATGTTGATTGGTCTATGGGGTTTTAAATACTAATGTGTTTCTTACTATGTTGTATGTCTGAGGAAGGGTTATCCTGAAAGTGCTAACATTTGGAATAAATTCATACTTGGTTTTAGCCTTGGTGGTCTGTGGAACTTTTATTTTTGCTACAAAGTAAGGAGAAGCAGGAAGATCAGGCAACATTTGAAGTAGAAATATGGACATGGGGAAAAAAAGAGATTTAATATGGTGTAATATTTATGCAAAGGAGAAAGCAAAACTAACCAATACAAAAAGAGCAGCACCAAAGATATTTGAAGAGAAATACAGGAAAGGAATCTGGATATGGAAAACCTTACAATCCAAAAAATAAGACGACAAAGAGGAAAAGCAGAAAAGGAGATCAGTAATGGAGAAGTTAAAGAAATAGAAATTGTGGTTATGGAGCACCTGCAAAGTGAAGGAATCAGTGTAGAAAATCTAATGCAGAAACCACCACAACAGGATAGAGCAATGGATAGCCAAATTAAGGGGAGACCAGTGGAAAAGGAAGCAATTGGTCAGGTGCCATATCAAGATATTTTGGAGCTTTCCACAGGAAACCAGTATAAATGTTCACTTAAAGCTAAACAGCAAGGGAAGGAACAGGAGACTGCAGAAACTCTGATGCAGTCAGTGTTGAAGAGTGATAGGCCAGTGAGTTCCAATATGACAAAGAAATGGATGGCACAAGATGAAATCAAAGATAAGGTGCCACAGGAAGATGCTATAGAACTTTCTATAGAATGCCCACAAAAAGTGGAAAACAAAGGATGTGCCCTTAGTCTGGAAGAAAATGAACTAAGGAAAGAGTTGCTTGATTTAATGGTCATAGATTGATTAAAATCAATGAAAGAAAGCAGAAGGTCAATAAAACCCCAAAAGTCAGAAGTCTGATAAAACAAATGAACACTGTAATTAGGACTGTCCATAGAGATCCATGCGATATAACAGAAGTAAACAGGATATGTTACAGTGCAGCTAAATTAATAACTGATAAAGTTCTACCATAAGAGCACAGGGTAGTGAGGCAAAAGAAGGGGAGAAATTGAATACCATCATGGAAGTATCGAATAGAGAAAAATATATAGCGATTAAGACAAGAAGTGTCACTGTTAGAAGACTATAGATGAGGGAATAGATCAACAAACATACTAAGAAAGATATATGCGATAAAACTAGTGCACAGTATTAGAACAGACATGGATCTATCATGCACTACCGCGAATAATAAATTAAAAAATTTCAACACAGGTGGAAAAACTTAAAAGATACACAGATAAAGATACAGGAAATATACAAAATAGGCAATTTAATGATGACCCAAAAAAGTTTTATAGGGAATTGGGAAACAAGGTAAAAGGAATTGAAAGGTCACCAAAAAAAAAGAAGAAATAGATGTATTTTGGAGACGTATCTATGAAGATCCTGTGGAACACAACAAAGATGCTAAATGGATAAAAGATGTAAAAGAAAGAATAAGAAGTTTAAAGGTACAGGATATAAAACGGGATGAAGTAACAGAGACAGAGATTGAAATAAAGTTAAGAAAAGCATCTAATTGGAAAACCCCAGGCCCAGATGCAGTGCCTAACTTTTTGTTGAAATATTAGCATCTTTGTATGAAGACCTAGCCATGAGTAAGAACTATTTATATGCAAACCCCGAACAGACACCAATCTGGCTAACAGCAGGTTAAACAATGCTCCTACTTAAGAGTGAACCTGCAAGCTATCCCAAAACTTATAGACCAATAACTTGCCTTCTGACGACGTATAAACTATACATGGGAATTGATGCTGACAGAGTCTATAGCCATTTAGAAGAAAACTCAATTATGGCAGTAGAACAAAAGGGCAATCAAAGAAAGTCATATGGAACAAAAGATCACTGGTGGTTAAATAAAGTCTTAGTAGAGAACTGTAAAAAGGGGAAAAATCTAAGTATGGCATGGGTTGACTACAAAAAAGCATTTGATAGTATCCCACATTCATGGATAAAAGCTTGCTTAAAATGTATAAGATACATACTATACTGATCGACTATGTTACAGTGACCATGAAAGAAAGTCAGACCACTTTGCAATTAAACCATGATAAAGGACAAATTATCCCAGGGATAAAAATTCAAAGGGGGATATTCCAGGGTGACTCAATGTCACCGTTGCTGTTCTGTCTTGCCCTTAACCCATTAAGCTGTTTACTTAACAGCTTAGGCCATGGCCACAATTTGGCTCCTAGAAAACAACTAAGTCTAAAGACTTCTCATCTTCTATTTGTCGATGATTTAAAACTGTATAGCTCATCAGATGAGGAACTGAAAGCACAGCTGCATGTTGTCAAAACTTTCTCAGATGATATTAGAATGTAATTTGGCCTTGATAAATGTGCAAAAGAAACCTTTAAAGCAGCAAAACTGCAGCACCAGGAAAACATCACTTTGGGACAAGAATGTAATATAAAAGAACTTGAGCAAGAGGGAGTGTATAAATACCTGGGAAATGATGAAGGATCAGCAATAGAACATGAACAAATGCGAGTAAAACTTGGTAAGGAACATTTTAGAAGACTTAAATTAATCCTAAAAACAGCATTGAAATCTAGAAACAAAATCCAAGCAGTAAACCAATTTGCTCTTCCTGTCCTAACTTACAGTTTTGGAGTAATTGATTGGCCCAAAATGTGTTGGATAGATTAGATATTAAAACAAGAAGGATGCTTCATGCTCATCAAATGATCTATACAAATCAGTGCATACCAAGATTATATATTCCACGTTCTGAAGGATGGATGGGCCTCCATGAAATTGATTACATGTACAGATCTTCAATTGTGGGACTCCACACATATCTGCTGACCTCACGAGATTCAAATGTAGTGAACGTTTTGAAACATGAGGAGGCAAAATCTAAGATGACTTCCCTGCTTAATCTAGCTGAACCATATTGCCTTCAAGCAGGAATGGAAATCTGACTGGAAGTGGATAGAAATTGGGCAGCAAGTGAATATGCGAAAAACAACAGAAAGAATATAAGGTGAAGGATCAGATGAAAAGGAAAGAAATGTGGAAAATGCATAAATATAGTTGCAAGTATAGAAAACTTCTGGTAGAACCTCATGTTGATCAGGAACGAATGCAGGAATGGTTAAGGAGAGGTGAATTCAAACCAAGAGATGAAAGGTTAATACTGGTGGCTCAAGATAGTGGGCTATGTACACGCTGGTTTAAAAAAGTCCATTGAGCATGCGGGAGAAACAGACAAATGTAGCTTTTGTAAAACCGAACTAGAAACAGTTGCACACCTTGTTGCTGGTTGTGACATACTGATGGCAGGAGGACTGAATACTGAAAGACACAATAAAGTGGAGAAACTTTTGCACTGGGAATTGTGCAAACATTATGGTTTTGAAGTGGTTGAAAAACACTGGAAACGAGCCAAAAAGCATCATAGAAAATAATGAAGTCTGCATCACATGGGCTCATCCATTACCAACAATTCAAAAGATAGATGCTAGAAAACTGGATATAGTGGTCTAGGAAAAGAAGACAAAAGTAGCATTGATTACTGAAATTACCACACCCAGTGACTACAGTGTCCTGCGCACAAAGACGCATAAAGTTATAAAATATCAGGATCTGCAAGCAGAAATGAGAGCAATGTGGAAGAAAGATACCCAAATACTTCCAATAGTAGATGGAGCAACGGGTCTTACAAAAAAAAATCTCTAAAATCTTATTTAGATACGATACCAATACATGTAATTCCATACGAACTGCAGGAGGAGTCATTACTGGGCACACTGCAGGTGCTGCAAAGAGCACTTTTGGCTGACATCAAAGAGTGAAACAATACCAATTTCATGAACTTTAATCGTACTTTGACTTAGGAATGGGGTCCATTCCCGTCATGGTATTAGAAACCCAAAAGACTTGGAGAAATTAAAAAAAAAGGGACAGGTATATTTCACAGATGACAGAGCTGCTATGGAACCGACTTCCCCATCTAAAAAGTTAATTCCTGTCGATTTTCAACCACAACTTAAGATCTCCTTAATGTGAAACCAAAACTTTACAACAGGACTGCCCCCACTACTACTAATGGACAGATGCAGCTCCTAAATGCTTTATCCCATGCATGGGTCCCTTCAAATTGTCTATGGTATGATCACAGATATTCTCATTAGGGGTAATATTCTTATTTTTTGATTTTTCAATTGTTATTTTACATTTGTTTACTGGTATGGTCCACTGGGCTGAAAAAAAAAAACATTTTCAATGGAGGCCCAGGGAGAAAAGCTCCACATTAACAAGGAAAAACAAGCAACCTCCACATTAACAAAAACAAACAATACAACACAGTGGTGTAGCGGTAACTTTTTTGCCTCACAGCAAGAGATTCTCTGGTTTGATTCTTGGCTGGAGTGACTTCTGTGCAGACTCTGCATGCCCTCCCTGCATTCATGTGGGTTTCCTCTGGGTTCTTCAGTTTCCTCCCAAATTAGAAAGACGTGCATCTGCAGTATTTCTCCCTGGACCTCCTCTGAAAATTGGCACTTCATTCCAAGTCAGATTTTCCCAGTAAACAAATGTTAAATAAAATAAAGTGTCTCAAATACAGCATAGGTATACATATTGATAAAAATAAAACTTCTAGTAACACAGTCAAGTATATTTACAACTTATGGTGACATGCTCCACATTCACAAAAACTTGCAATCAAAATGTCTCCGGTAGATACAGCATAGGTAGCATGTCAATAACAAAAATGTCAATGTACAATATCTGGCAGAGTTGCAACTTAGTAAGCATAGTTAGAGTTTTGATGCATAGGTAAAGTCCAACTAAACAGGGAATGAACCATTTTACATCCATTCGGGTCTAGCAAGTAGGTAGCAAGGTATTTGTCACTAAACAGAAGTAGTAGTACAGAACAGAGGAGATACGCAATATGAAATGTTAAGGGAGGGAAAAACTGGCAGTGTGAGTCTAAACTAACACAATATGAGCTTTATAATAGTACTGCAGTGGAGTCTAGTAATAGACTAGAAATAGTACTGTAGAGCAAGGATAGTAAACTGTGGAAGCTTGTCTGTAATAGAGCGAGTGAAAGATGGGAGGGGGGTCGAGAAAGGTGGGTGGGATATTAAAAAAGGAGAGGGTGAAAAGTTATTAGAGAAATTCCTCCAGCTCATCTGCAGAGTTGCACTCCCAATCTGCCAACCAGATTCTCACGTCCTCGGACAAAGTGCTTAGGGCTTGTTTCCTCACCAAAAGGTCTGCCAGCCCTTCAAAAGTGGTGACCTTACACCCACCCACCTATGTATGAAAATAAGTGCTCAACTCAGCAATATAATCACTCACACTTTCATCTGCCTTCTGTCTATGCTCACAAAACTTTTTTTTCTGTAAGCTTCAGGTGTTAACTTAAGGCATTCAAGTAAACAACATTTGACTTTATCATAATTTAAATAATCAATATTGGACATTTCAGAAACAGCAGTTACAGCTTTACCATGGAGTAAGGGTGTGAGGAACCGTACCCAGAGCCCTTAGTCAACATTATACTGTTTACATATCCTTTCAAATATATAAATAAAACTAACAAAGTTATCACCCTCTGTAAATTGTGGAAGAAATTTACTGACCTTTATTGCTTCTGGCGTTCAGTTATTCCCTTCCCCATTACCTCCATGACCCTGGCGAACAGCCAGCATCTCCCCCTCATGTTGATGCTGCTTCTCCTTTTCTTCAGCCTCCAAATGCCACAGTCTCCCTGATTCTAATTCCAAACGTTTAGCTCCAGTTGAAGTCTCTAATTTCAGATGGATTTTCAAGTCTTCTGAGGAATAGGTGAACTGTCCTGTTTCTGAGGGCTGCAAATTCTCAACAACAGACTGGTTATCCTCCTGATTGCTGATCTGAGTTGTGACTAAGGATTAAATAATTTCCTCTTTAGTCAGATTGGCATGTACCAGTCCTTTGGCTTTACACATCTTGGCCAACTGGTTCTTTGTCAGCTTGCCATAATCCTCTGCTGAAATCTTTGCCTGCTTTCCCTGAGTAAACTAAGCTAACAAAAATAAATAAATAAATAGAACCATTGTTATATGAAACTCTGAATATTTGCTTGTGGCTGCTTGAGAGTACACCCACCTTTATTGACAACAGAAGTTCAATGAATACCCACATCACTGCTCACCAATATGGGACATCCCTGCTCTGTGCCAGTAATCAAGATGCCTGAATACTCACCACTGACACTGGAGAGCAATGTTCACTTATAATACAAATGGATACACAGTATTTCCAGATGCAGACCTCTCTGCATCAAGCACAATTTCCCTTAAGAGCACACAGGGAACACACTCAGCCCGGGGTCTGGGTTTCTCTGTCTCCTTCCAGATCCGCAATAAGACTCCCCACTGGCACAGTTGTAGGGTTAGGTCATCAGCTGAGTGTCCAAGCCAAGTCCCACACAGAACCATCTCTGTAAAACCAGTGCTTCATTTTCCTGCTCTAAGTAGCTGACACACAGAAACACATACACACGCATACTTTGAGATTTAATTTTCACACAAATAGACACACACACACCCGAGGAAGGCTGGCACAGATTAGCCGCTCTTCCAACTTTGCCAGACTATAAGGTAGATTCACTGCCACCAGTCTGTAACTATAAGGCTGTTAAAAGGATATACAATTATACTGGGTGAAATTAATTTGAATACAAATGGTAATGTAGACCAAACAGACAGGCTTTCAGGAGTGGCCAGAGTTATCACCAAATAAATATATGGAAATATTCTCAAAACTTAAATATTTTTCTAAAAAGGACCAGCCACAATGAAAAGTTTAAATATATTTAATAATAAAAAAACTCAGCCAGAGACGCAAAAGACAAATGACAAACCAGTAATCCAACAAAATGGTGAATGACCGGCAGAAAAGGCAGCTGTAAATCCAGCACGGATAAAAGTTCTTTTAAAAGATTTATTAACAAACTCCCATTTAAAAATAATAAAAAAGTATAATTACTAGTGCTTTTCTTTATATTTATACTTAATAATGAATAATAAAAGAACATGAAAATATGAAATATCTATTTACAGTAAACACCCGCATCTCAACCACAGGAAATATTAAAATAACACAGATGAACAGATTCACACAGATACAGAAAAACAGTACTTAACTAAACTCACTATATTTTCCTGACTAATCTAAAGAGTTACTATTCCCTGGTTCACTTAGTAGAGCAAGGCAAAATGGAGTAGGTGAGGGATTCTTCTGTGTCAGATTGCAAGAAACAGACTGCTCGGTTTAACTGAGAGACTTCTCAATATAGTATATAAATATTATTTCTGAGACAACTAAAAAAATGGCATCACATCTGGTCACCTGACTCTGTTTCCCACACTACCACCAAGAAGAAGCTGCCAGGGCTTAGCACCTATGTGCTACAGTACACACTAGACCATTTGCTAAATTTTATTAAAGCATCTGGAAGCCTAACACAGTAAAACCATTCCACTCTTCCTACAGGAGCTACAAACTACTCTCTAGCACAGACAATGCATCTCTGGCTTCATTCAAAACTGTGAGATAACATCTTTATGGTCTAGGCCCAGTAGTTTAATTTTCTTACTATTTTTGAAGTTTGAGATTAAACTCTTCTCTTTCAGTATCCTCTGTCAAAATATGTACATTTAAACAGTTACAAGAATGTATGTACATTTCTTTCCTTTCTAGCAGGGCACATTGTTGATACATTTTAACACAAGCAGCTTTACAAATACATTTTTCAACACAAGCATCTGTACAAATCAATTTGCTAACAAATGGCATATAATTATTTACAAATTTCCAGCTAGCTATGGTGGCATACGTTACATATTCACTGCCCTACTTCTCCTGGCAGTACCTATCATCACACAAATTAAAAGAAAAACATACTAAATTACAGTATAATGATGACTTAAATAAGACAATACTCATCAAAACAAGAAATGCAAATCAAAGCAAACTACCAATAACATATAATTACATGGAAGGGTACCCCTCACATTCCCTTGTTGATGTATGCTGATGCTGACTCCACAGTTGTACAAACTCAACTACAAAAAATACTTACAAATGTATAATCAAGCTAATGTTGTTATACAAGTACAGAGGTCAACTATACACCAGTTTTACAGAGTGTAAAGCACAAATCAACTATCAACTAAGTGAGGCCATGGTACCTTTCAATTTTTTAATACAAGAAATCTGGACAAAGCCAACAATAAAGGCGGAGCAAAAGCCAAAAGATGGGGACAGATTTTAAAAAGTGCTCTTATAAGTTTAGAAAGTTGTTAGACTAATAGGGTTTGCATTAATATGCATTTTCTGAAAGATAAAAAGTCTGAAACTCAAACATCTGTCATTATTTAGTGATTTCAGTCCTTAGTGATTTGCCAGAAAACTCTATATTTTATGAACAACAAACCAAAAATATGAGGTGAAAATCTGGACAGTTGAGAGGTATGGATCAAGACAATGCACTGTACTTCGCTATCTATCTATCTATCTATCTATCTATCTATCTATCTATCTATCTATATCTATCTATATCTATCCATCTATCTATCTATTCATGTATGGGTTCTCTGTATTTAATTGCACATTCTGTTACATTGAACATTTTAAGACGATTGTTTCAAACTGCTGATTCATCATAGAATGAAAGCATTTGTTTAGCATGATCTGTAAATGGTGGGGAATGAGTTTTTGCACTTTCTCCACGGTTTTACAATCTAGAAGTTGGTGTACATAATTAAAAGGGAGTGTGTGGGGCCTTGACATCATGCATAAAATTATGTTTCTTGTTTTCAGCCATTGTGGTCAATGTAGTGTCATAAAATCATGTAGATACAATAGATAGTTTTATATATATATATATATATATATATATATATATATATATATATATATATATATATATATAGATACAGATATGGATATGCAGGCAAGGAATCATCTTGGCTTTAACCAATATTTTGTGACAACTGTGAGATCTGAGTTTTCTTGTATTATTCATTACTCAAGTAAAGTCTATTTTTTATTAATGTTCTTGAAATTATTAATGCATTTGTTACTAATGCTGGACATATGACTATGATGCACCAATATTTTGTGACAACTGTGAGATCTGGGTTTTCTTGTATTATTCATTACTCAAGTAAAGTCTATTTTTTATTAATGTTCTTGAAATTATTAATGCATTTGTTACTAATGCTGAACATATGACTATGATGCACAGAGTATTAAGAAGTGTCACTGTCCTACTGTTCAGTACCTGAGGCCTCCTTTAAATTTTCAGTTTTTAGTATTTTTCTTTTATTTTTTTCTATTGACCAATGCCACACATTTCAGGTGAACCCTTGGAATAATGGTCTGTTACATTACAAATCAATACATAACATAATGACAGAAGGAAGTGATTTGTCCTTCCAATTGAATCACTTAAGTAGATGTTATATATAGGGCTCAACCCTTTTTCCAATTATTCTATCCCTCCCAAAGGCCACTGGTAAATTCACAACCCAGTTCTTGGTCAAAAATAATTTCTCCATGTTGGATTACAATGAGTACCATCCATCTATACCTGCTAGCCCCTCCTTCCCCTGTCATTGTGTCACATGCTTCACACATTCACTTTTCCCAAGCAGCATCACTCCATTACCTCGATCTGACTAATTAATAGAAGCTCACCAAGTCCACATAATGCTCATTCACTATTCCATTTACCTGACCCCCTCCAAAGATCCCTAGATGTTATTCAGTTGTTTTACGTCTTTTTCCTTGCTTATTCACTAGAAACGCAGACAGTATTCCAGCTATGGTCTCATAAAGATGAGCTACAACTGCAATATCATTTCCCTATACAGGGAGTCTCTGCCAGCAGAAAAATGTGCACCACTTAATTGGCTGGTCTTGCTACCCTCCATACTTATGCCTGCAAGTCAAAGGTTTCTTTTTACAGCCATGTCTCTCCTAGTTTGTTGAGTGATTTACTCAGAGTCACAATGTATGCAGCTGCAGTCTTTGGCAATCAAATACAGATCTGCGGATAACATTCATTACACCTCATAATCTTAACCCTGTAAACTACAGTCCTGGGCTATCAATTAGTTTTCATCTTCATTTATAGACCTTAGATTGCATATTATCCAGATACATTTTAACAGTCATATTCATCTGATGCTAGGCCCCTAGCAGTCATCAATATAGGGCAGGAACACTAAATTTGTCTTTGCACTATTTAAAGGCATTCCCTATCTGAGATGTGAATCCGACGCTGAAAAATGCCTAGAACTATGTTTTCCTGAATTGCAGTTGTTATACTGTAAAGCATTTTAAAAGAGGCTATCAAACAAAATAAAGGCCTCCCAGAAAAAATGAACAAACTAATCAACCGTCTACAGCCAAATGCCATGAAAACAGGAGTGAAAGTAATATATTTTATGAACAAGGCTGACAAGAATAGGCCTATATTTTGTGAATAAAAAAAATGTCAGAATGGATACTGAGAATTATTGATGTTATTGGTTTAGGATCTACAGCTATATACCTTAAAACACTGAAATCTTTGCAGCAATTTTTGTAGTCAATGAAATATGAGAGGCTTTGGAAACAGGTTATGTAGCAAGCCATTTTTAAAGAATATACAAACGTGATGAATTTCTACTGAAGGATATAAGAAGCATAATGATGTGACATGTTACAACGCTGGACACCGCTCCCTTAATGTATAGAAATAAGTAAGTGAATGAGAAGAAGTTTTTCTAAGTGACTATATCATTTAACATTTGTCAGATTTATTATGTACCATACAGACAATGCCAAGTTGTAAGGCTTCAATATCACATGGAGTGTATTCTGTGCATGTATCTTTTCTTAAATGACTATATCATTTAAGAGTCAGATCTACCAAGTACCACACAGAAAAGGTGGAGATGTTGTAAGGCTTCAGTATCAAATCCAGAAGTCTATTCTGTGTTTGGGATTTAACGAATGCCAAATGACTGAAACTCTATTTAGCCCTCTAATATTCACTTATGCCAATGTCCAGAGGTGCAGACATTTTTCATTGCCCTGGAATGCTGCAAACTATGACAACACATAGGATATATTCACCACTGAGCTTATATATGTTTTACTGAGCAAATAATCACAGCCCGTGTTACAAGCAGGTAGCAAACACTTGGAAGTAGCAATGCTGTGTCATACATTACAAAGGCTCACTTTCAAGTTACCAAAGCAACAGAGATACAATTAGTCTGATAAAAGGCTTGTCAGGTGAAGGGCTGAATAAAAGGAAGAAACTGCGCTTCATAAGGAAGTTAAGCAGTGCATTCTAGTACTCAATTTTAAGTACTGAAAGCATTATTCTGTTGAGATTTTGATGTTGAAAATCAAGGAAACATTGCTCAAAGTATTTAAGTTATTTTCTAGTTATTTTACTGATTTCACTGTAATTTTAATGTCTTAAAATGGGCGGAATCAAAGCAAGTTCAAAGGTCAGACCACTAAATAAAGAAGGTTAGCACTAGTTCAATAGCTAATTTTCTGCCAGGGTCAAACAGAGAAAACTTCAACTGCAATTCTGAAAATTAGTAACTATTTAACAGAACTCTTTTCCAGCACCTCTTTAGTAAATGCACTTGTGCATGCAGCTCAGCTATTATGTAAACATCATTTTTTTTACATTTTTCTCTTCATTTTAACTTTTTATCAGTGCTGAACTTCCTTATTGTCTTCTCTCTTTATTTCTGTCTGTGCTTCTTATGGATCATCTCTGTTAATTAACACAGTCTCTAATGACTCCTTTCTCTCTCTCTATATATATATATATATATGTATGTGTGTGTGTGTGTGTGTGTGCGCATATGTATATATATGTATGTATGTGTATATATATATATATATATATATATATATATATATATATATATACATGTGCACATAAAGGCACGGCTATGCATATATACACACACACACACACACACACACACACACACACACACACACACGTATATTTATAGATAAAATAAAAACGTCTTCACTTGGCTAGGTTAAAAAAACGAGCCAAACTTGTATTCAGCACTTTCATTCTTTATTAGTAACAAGAACGTCTTCAGAATGTGAACAAGATAACAAGTGAGGCATGAAATACAAGTAGAGAAGTCATGAAATGTTTAAATAACATCCAATCTTACCTAAGAAAGGAATATTTCAAAAAATAAAAAGGTGCAAAGGGCAGAATTCCTAATAGTAATAAAACCTCAGTAGTCAATGGAAGTGTTGTAAACATTAATTAGAGACTGCAGTAGCTACAGTAAACACTTGTAAAATAAAATCGCCAAGGCTACCTTCCCCATCTTAGAGCACATTTAATATTTAAATTTTCATTTAATCCAGGAAAACACTCAACATTCAACTGGAGCTGCTACTTTAATTCCTGAACCTCCAAAAGAGTGTCTACATCTCAAAAAAAAAAAAAAAAAACCCAACCTACTGTAAGACAAGGAATTGAAACTTGTTAAAATCAATGAGGTATTGTCTGTGCTTGGCTAACGCATTCTTAAGGTTTCTGTTCTGGGTCTATATTAAATAATTGAAAGTTGAATTCACTGAACGGTATTTCCATCAAAAATGCTGTTCACTGAATTAGCTCTTGTGGGGGGCTGTGCCCCCTACACCCCGCACTAATTATATATACCAACTCTGAGATTGCACTACAGTGAGGAAAGGGCAAATTTTCTTGTCTTCACTGTACTGCAATTGCAATATTCAGAATTAGCTGAATGGTATTTTCGATGGAAATACCATTCGGTGAATTCACCTTTTGATTATTTAATAGAGACCCCTCTGTTGCGAATAGCTGCACAATGCTCTTTAATATGGCTTGCCAACTTACGTGATATCTTTCTAATATAAAAGCAAGAAAAATGTCATACAGATACCTGCGTAAAAAACATTCAAACTATTACAGAGTATTTTTGAAATGTAACTTGTTTGTAGCAGTGCTTGAAATAAAAGAATGATCCAGTATAAATGTAGTAGCAGGCAACACTGTTTCAACATCTAAACATGCCTGGAGCACTCCCATTATTTATGTTAATCTCTGTGTCTATGAAGTGTACTTTTTCACCATAGGCAGAAAGCTTAAATGAAAGGAAAGGAATACTACCCAAAATTGCAGATACAAAGCTGTGTTAATGTTATCCCATACTCAGCCAAACAAAGAAGATGTCATCAATATAATGCTTGTAAAGCCGAGTATATTGAAAATGTGGTAGTCTGACTAGAGTCTCAGTTTCCCGTGCCACAAGCACAAGAATTGCAAATGCAGGTGCCATCTTTGAACCCATAGCCACCACTTTTACTTGCTGGTATATGACATTGTTAAAGTGAAAGAAGTTACCATCCAGTACCAGGGAGATTAAAGTACAAATAGTGTTAACCTTTTCAGTCCTAAAAGCCAAAGTTTTTTTGCAGAAAAGACCTTAAGTATGCAATACATTCTGTGTGTGGAATATGTGTATAAAGGGCTCAATGTCCAGTGTAACAAGAATCTTATCCGCAGCCATCAGTTGGTGTAAGAAAAGATTATTTAAAAATTCCCATGAGTAACATAAATAAAAAGGTGTCCTTTGAACTATGGGATTCAAAAGGAAATCTAAATATTTAGAAGTCTTCCTGGTTTTTGTCTTTATATTTGAAACAAGGTGTCAACAAGGTGGATTGGTGCTATATTTATGGATTTTGGAATACCAAAAAACTTTGCAAGGCTTGGGTGGGGAACAATTGAATGTTATTTAAACATGTTATGACTTCTCTACCCATATGTCACATCTCACTCGTTATCTTGTTCACATTCTGAAGATGTTCTAGTTACTAATAAAGAATGAAAGCACTCAGTACAATTTTGTCTCGTTTTTTAATCTAGCCAGGTGAAGAAGTTTTTATTTTTTATGGTTCTTCCTTTCTTTTGGTTTTATGTCAGTTTTTCATTTGGATTGTGTATGTTTCTGACTCATCACCCTGGTTGAAGGTTTGCAAGCTGAACATGGCTCAAGTAGCCAACTTTTCTTTAATCTAACACCACTGTCGATTCCATCACAGTTTCTCTGCAGACACTCAGTCCCTCCAGAATTATTGCAAACACTTCAAGTCCTTGAGGACTTGTCGACAAGAGTGGAGGACATCATTGCTGACACTGTTCTCCAAAGCAGCAGTCAAACACAATCAAACCCTAACTGTCCTGTTTATAACCAGGAACAAACTACCAATTTTGCTGGTCTGCTGAAATACAGATGGTGTTAAGAATCCATTTCTGGATGAACATACCCAGTGAAATGTGTTTTTCCTAGGAAAACAGGATAACTCCAATTCGGATAATAACAGTATCTGCAAGACTTTATTGTTTAAACTTGAAAGGTTGCTCATGACATTTAAGAACATATAGTATTACAACTTTTACCTTTCCATTTGCTTACAAAACAATATTGTCCCACTTGGACTTCGTTTCTCTAAGTTTCCAAACAGGACTACTCGGGACTCTTCACGGTATACCGACTTAGTTAGCATTTATAATGAGGTAGGTTTGCAGGTTGTAAGAACTCTACTTAACAATAATCTGAACTGCATGAATGATTTAAAAAGAGAAATCTCTAAACTGTAGTCATCTGTTATCCAACATCCTGATCAACCTTGTTTCTAGTATATCTGACATGGTATCCACCCACGGATTTTATGACATGTAGCTACCATCACTCATAGAAAAAAACAGAAACTGCAGCAAGATATGCTGCAGAATCATAATGGACAAGCGTACCCATTAAAGCACAAGCAATGTAACAGGTTTTGTCTTCAGATCCATGGCACATTTATTAAACCCACTGAGAGATGCACGATCAGAAATAGAGTTTGCATCAACATCCCCACCACCACAAATGACCAGCAATACTACGATCCAGCCAAATTTCCCTCCACATCCACCCCCTACTAACCAGTGACTACAACATATTAATAATAATTTTAATAATCTTTTTTTTAAAACAGGACCATCAATCTCCCAATTTCAGAGGACAAACTCCAAGGGGAAGGGGCAGGGGCAGGACATTCAAAAGATGATCAACGAGATGGGTAATGAATTCTGTACAAACTCCAGCAGAAAGGAGAACACATATCTCAGCTGTTTTTAATCTCACAGACAGGGTTCTTTCAACCCATGCACTACAGGTGCTGAATAAGGGCTTTATGTTTATTCCAGTGCAATGTGCTACGTTACCAAATATTTCGCTGGACCTCAGGTTATATTTAAGAAAACTTAATCTAAAGGTGCTTTTGGATGACATTTGTGATGACAACTCACAACCAAGTACTAATGCAATACTTGTAAAGTGTTTTTACCCCACCATTGCATAACACTTTAAATGTTTTCTTGATAGTTTGTGAAAGAGAGTTATGAGAACTCCTTAATAATGACTGTCCAATAAAATGGTTCAACATGACCTGTGAGGAAATATTAGCATTACAACAACTGGAAAATGATAGATCTTTGAAAATAATGCAAACTGACAAGAGGACAGGTATAGTTCTTATTGAACAGGCTAGATATATCGAGATGTTGGAAGCAGCTTTATGTGACAATACCTACTACAAAGTAGTTGACTTAAAAGCAGTATACCAAAACTTTGCACATATTGCTAAAACACTGAAACACTTGAGAAAAATAATGCAATTTTCTTTGAAGAAGCCCATTTCATGTCCTTTCTTCACCCAAGCTTTGCAAAGTTTTTCTGTATTCCAAAAATGCATAAAAACAGCACCAATCCACCTTTCTGACGTATTGTTTCAAATATAAAGACAAAAACCTAGAAGATTTCTGAATATTTAAATTTTATTTTGAATCTCATATTTCAAAGGACACCTTTTTATTTATGTGATGCATGGAGATTTTTAAATGAACTTTTCTTACACCAACTGATAGCTTAGGTTATATTGATTCATAGGTTAGTACTAGGCTAACTGCCCTTGTGGGCCATTTTAAGCCTGGCCAATTACCCCATGTGAGAATCAAACCCTGCACCTTCTGTTTGTAAGGTGAACACTTTATCCATTATGCCAAGACTGTTCTCATTGGATGCAGATAAGATTCCTGTTACACTGGACATTGAGGCCCTTTATACCAATATTCCACATATAGCAGTCACTGCATACTTAAGCTCTTTTCTGCAAAATGCTTTGGCTTTTAGGACTGAAAAGGTTAATACTATTTGTACCATAATCTCCATAGTACTGGATGGTAACTTCTTTCACTTTAACAATGTCTTATACCAGCAAGTAAAAGGGGTGGCTATGGGTTTGAAGATGGCACCTGCATTTACAAATCTTGTGGTTGCAGCATGGGAAACCGAGCCTCTAGTCAAACTACCAGATTTTCAATATACATGGCATCACAAATGTTATATCGATTACATCATCTTCATGTGGCACAGTACAGAACAACATTTACACATAAATGTGTGACTAGATGCGTTCAGCTTAGTCAATCGGTATGTATTTTTCAATCTTTTTGAGAATATACTTGAAAGATTAGAGTCATACTTTCTTCCTTTTAAAAAACAAATGACATGACATATATTTATATTGCATAAGTTGCCAGTTTATAACTGAACATCACATCTAAATCCAAACATCTGGCAAGTTAGATTACTTCCCAGGATTCCAAAGCACTGTGTATTTAAGGCAATGGATTGCAGTGAGTTGTGACCATTCTGTGAATGTTTCGAAAGATATTAGGGTCTACTCCAAGCACAAACTGGTTTTGGAATCCAGGGGTCTATCTCAATCATTGTAGCACACAAAAAATGTCATTAAAATAAAACCAGTGAATCAACTCTATATTAATTGTCATGTATCTAAGCAAAGAGATACATTTAAATAGATAAAAACATGTCACATTCTTTAAGAATTATCAGTTATCAACTGACAGTAACCACACAAATAAAAATGGTCATTACATTTAATAGCAAACAAAAATCTTTGATACAATATCCACAGCAGAATGATAAACATAAAGCCTTCATAGTCAAAAAAAAAAAAAAAAAAAAACTCAATCCATTGGAAACATTTTCAAACAGTATTATGAAAAGTTAAATGTTCCCTCTATAGATCAGAAATAAGAAATACACAACAGTTGAACATTTCAAGCCGAAATATTCTCTTTTGCTAGCCACTGCAAATTGTTCCTTTTACAGAAATCTGCAAAGGACAAAATATGTATTCTTAAAGGGGCAAATGATCAAAATAATTCTCAAAATAGAATGAAATGCAACTACAATAAAGCAGAACAAAAATGATCCTGGCCATAACATCAAAGACAAAACCAGTAAATTCCTAGAAAGAGAAACCAATCTGGTAAGAGTAATACTCTAAAAATGCACAGTTTTTCTTTAAGTGCTGCCCACACTTCCTTTCTCAAGAAATGGGGAATGCATTTCCTGTTGTACTTTGTGATTATAACAGATGCTCAGTCCAATTAGAAGCTTATAAGGAAATTAGAAGGCATCTCAGAAGAACTAACAGCAAGATTTTGTGCTGTGACCTGAAAATGCATTTTTTGTTTTGTTTTAGTACTTTCCTCACTTCCTTTAAAGGAGTTTGGGGATCTTTTGTGTTTTAGCTTCTGTTTGCGGGTTCCATTATCTTTTTTATGATACAGGAAACACACTTCCTGGTATACTTAAAATAAAAGGAAACACACTTCCTGGTATACTTAAAATAAAAGGAAACACACTTCCTGGTATACTTAAAATAAAAATGTGTGACAATCCTATTGCTACTTAATGTTGTCCAGTTTACTGAGTTTTCTTATATGTGCTTTTGTCCAGTATTCATTAGTGATTCAGTTTACATTTATGTGGCATGTTTAAATGTTTCTGAAAAGGGGTAAGGAAGAGGACAGTGGCTGCCATTGGCAGTCAGTTTGACTGTCGCTGTAGAATGACTAGCCCAGACTAGCTGTCAGCCTGATTGGTGGGAAAGGTTAATCTTCAATTTGCATAGGTGGTCTGATTGTTCTAGACTATTGTTTAGCCTGATTGGAGATAAAATCTAGTCTTCATTTTGAATAGGTGGTCTGATTGGAACAGCTGTTACTCTCCAGAAACCTCCTTAAAAATGGAACATGCCCATCCATCCACTCATTTATCCATCAAAAAAAAAATTAGAAGTAGAATAAGAATACCAGTATAATACATGTTGCATGTTGTAACATTGAAACATGTATTATAATCATATTCATTTTTTAACAGTTTTTTCTTTTTTTTTTTTTTTTCAAAAAGTCAGAAGTGGCATAAGAGAAATTGATAAATAACTACTACCAATGAAAAGGGTTAAATAGCATTAGAATATAGGAAATTTCTAGCTTTGTGCCCTCTTTTCCAGGGCATGGTAGTTAATTTATGTGTTTTTCTTGAATTCTAAGCTTTAACCGATGAAGTGGGACCACTGCTCCATGTTCAACTGATCACAATAAGTCACAATATAGAAAATAACACTTCACAGAAGAAAAATACTAAAAACATCTTTCCTTTGTAAGAAAGCAATTTAACTCAGAAACTCATGCTGACACCTAAAACCTCGATGGACTATTTATCAAAAATTAAAGACGTCAGAGTGCCTCAACCAACCATTAGCTTCCATAAATGCAATGTTTTCAAATAGATATTATCATAAAGCCTACATTTTGTTGTCATTTTCTTATGTATACTACATTTTGTTTACTTTATACTTTATTGATTATTGTAATTTGTGCATTAACTTTCTGACATTTTTTCCCCGGGCTTCTGCTGAAAAAGGACCTGTTGTCCAGTCGGACGTTCCTGGTAAACAAATGTTAAATAAAATAATAAATAAGTAAACCAGAGACTGATATTTCTTAACCTTTTCTCAGAGAGAATATTGGTTTGTGTGTCAATAAAATCAGACACATTTTGGACATTATGAAAGGCAGTGATAAATGTACCTAAACTTAGATGCACTGTTAAAACTAGATGCATAATTTTGTATTTAATATATCACTTTATTTTACTGATTGATGCCATTATTGCATATTTGAAGCGTTATATTTTGTTTATAACCACATGACATCTGACTAGCTCTGAACTCAGAATTTGAACTATCAAACTGATGATATTCCGGTTGGGAATAATGGTAATTCCACGGAACTTGTAGTTATTAACTACAATTCTAGCTTTTCTACACCTTTTTCATGTGATGCTCAACACGAGGGACATTCTCAATAAAAATTGGATGTTAATTAGTCATGAGAGGGACCTCTAACATTTTGGGTGAGAAACCTTTGTGCATATTTAAAAAGTGGCATAATTTATAGAACATTTTTGAACACACATCAAGACAACCCAGATATGGACATATATTCAAGTGTGGAACTTGTAAATTTTGTTCACACATTTTGAAAACTGATAAGTGCAGAATTAATAATGTCATGGTTACGATTCCAGGTAGATGCAGTTGTGTTACAGAGCGGGTAGTCTACTGTGGTATTTGTTCAAACTGTCTATATTTTTATGTTGGTAAAACCGAACGCAAACTTAAGATCAGGATTAGCGAACATTTGAAAGATATTAGGGATCAGAGTGAAGTCAACGCTCTTGCCAAGCACATTAGAGATTTTCATAATTATAAATTTAAATTTGTCTTAGAGGTGCAAGAAAAACATGACAGGGGGGCTGCATGGCCCTATCTTTTTGAGAAGACCAAACTAATCTGGCAGTTATGACAAGATGCTCTACATTGGCCAGGTTTGAATGACAGCATGTCCATTAGTTGTTTATTAAAACTTAAAGCACTGAACAGATGAGCTTTTATTTTAACAATTTTATTTCACATATTTTTGTACAATTTTATATGAGTCATGATGGTTAGGAATTATTGTTTTGCTACTGGGTTGAATCCGTAAGCTCACTATGCATTTTTGGGCTATTTTGTATCCATTTTATATCCATTTAGGATAGTTTTTATGTGTAACTTAGATAGTGGTTTTATATACTTTATATATTTATATTGTTACATAACAGTATTCTACAACTTATTCTAGTCTAGTTTTATTTTGGGATGGTTACATCTGTGGCTACAGTAATTCAGTTTATTTTATGTATTACTGCTGCATTTTTCTTTTGTCTTTTTTCCTTTTTTATTCCTGTGTTGCTTTAAGCCTTAATTGAAAGCATTTGACTAGATCAGGAAATGACATCATGTTAAAAAGTGGTTAAAAGAATGCATTTCTGCAGTTTGTTTGCATCTGATGAAGTTCCTGTTATTATTTGGGATGAAAGTGCTTATATCTACACTTGTTTCTTTTGTAATAAACTAAATGTGATTGTTGGAGTTCCTGGCATACTTGCTACTTTATTTTTTGGCTGGAAATCCTCTTTTGGTGTGGATTTCTTGACTCTTATTGCCTGCATCCTGTGGTTTGTGACTTTTTCTTTTTGCTTGTGGATTTATTCTTTTTTTTTGAATTACTGTTTGTTTTGGTCACAAAGGATGGAGCTGGAGCAAGCCAATGGTGTACTGAATGCAACGACGAGCAACAGAAATGGTTCTACATCCATTATTGAGTCTATCGGTGAGCTTACTTTACTTATACAGCAGCTAAATCAGCAAATGGATCATTTGGAGCAGATTCCGCTGACAAATATGTCCTTACATCCTACCCCAAGCACTTCTACACAGTATTTACAAACAGAGGGCACTTTTCAAACAGCTGTGCACCCTAACTGCAATGTTATTAGGAATTTGGACTCAAGACTGGATGCTAGCAGCATGGAGGCTAGTAACATACTTACAGAACCTGTTTTAAACAGCAATAACCATAACCAAAGATATGTTGTTTTAACTGACTGTCTTAAAGACAGTACTGTTTTTCATAGACTCTGGCCATTAATACTAGTTCTTTGAATGACTGGCTTTCTGCTTTTGATTGTTTGTTGCTTAAAATGAAAAAAAAACTGCAAATGGACAATGCATGCTTTAAAGAATGCATAAGACTAGAGGTTCTACCAAAGGGTTTACACATCTTGCATTACCCTATTGGCCTCTTCCCAGGTTCAAACTTTCACAAGGGACTTATCAGTTTATTTGATGTTTGGACTTGAATATATGGACATGGTTATTAAACATAACCAAGAAGAAATTGACAAACTAAGCCATGAGGTGTCTGTTTTGGATAAACAGATTGTTAGTGACTTAGCTTTCAACAATAACAAATTTGAATATAATCATATTTTTCACTCAGTTGAGGAGCAAATGGTTTCTATTAATTACAGAAAGGTTAAAAAAATTGGCTAGAGATGAAAGGGACTATGCAAATCACGTGGCATATCCCCCCCTCACAGGAATGGCATATGAATAGGCCCCGTGATCAGAACACTGTACCATCTCCTGACATTTATTCTGAATTTGAGCAGGAATCTATGGAGAAATATTTTTTAGGGGAAGAGAATTTCCCACAGCTAAGAAGGTCAGAACAACCATCAGATGAGACAACAACAATTTTCTCATCAGACAGGCAATGGCCGAATGAACAGATGTGGGTACAAGAACTCATGAAGGGGGAGAAAAATTATGCCTGACAGTGTTGTACCACAATGTATTATGGACAAGGAATTCAATGTCCAGATTTCTTTTGTGCATATTGATTTAAATAGCACTGATGATTTTAAAGTTTATAATTTTACTGATGTAATACTAAATGTTATGACATGTGACCTTTTGGCTAAAGGTTTTACGTTTAACCGCAGTCACCATGCCAATGTTAACACTTTATTGGATATTAAACTATATGTTAGAAAATTACATTTAAAGTTAATGTTTCAAGGTGTGGAACATGTATGTGAACCATTTAAAATTTCCAGCTCATACAACCCCCCCCCATTCACCCTGTCCTGGCTTCTTTTGAAAGAAGCTGTGAATTAGACATAAGAAATTTATGCTATAAACCAGAAGTAAGAATCTAACTAGGGACAAAGAAAACGACTTAGAAAGGTTGAAACAAATGCATGGTATTAGAATAATGAAACCGGACAAGGGGGTGAGTTTCTTACTATGAAAACTGATGATTATATTTCAAAAATGAAGACTATTTTGAACACTGAAACTTATTGCAATGAACTTAATGATTCATACAGGAAAATTAATGGATTCCTCCAGGACCTGTTTATTGAGGGGTCCATTACTATTCATGAATTGCATTACTTGTTGGTTGAATTTCCTATTACACCAACCATCTTTGGACTACCGAAGCACCATAAAAACAAAGTTCCCCCCATGCACTCAATTGTGGATGGTAGGGGTTCAGTCACCAACCCTCTTGCGAAATTTCTGGATGTTCAGTTAAAGCATTTTTTACATGAGGAAACTCAATGTATTGATTCGTGGGATTTTCTCAGTAAAATAAATATCAGTTTCAACTCAGATTTTCTATTTATTACAATAGGTGTGGTTGATTTATACTCTGTAATCCCACACACATTAGGGGTTGAATGGTTTTGTGATTTTCTCCATTCAAAAGGGGTTGCACAGGAGTGCATAAATGTGTATGAACAGTCATTAGACATGGTCCTTAGGAATACTTATATCCTGTTTGACAATTAATATTATTTACAACTGCAAGGTGTTGTGATAGGTTCTGCTTGTGGGGGGGCTCTATACAAACATTGTTATGCTTGATTGGGAGAAGAGATTTTTGAGGACATCTGCTTTTTTCCCCATTTTGTCACACTTACATGAGATATTTGGACAATATCTTTATTTTATGGGAAGGCCCCAAAGAACAAGTTTCTGAATTTTTAGATTACATCAATTTGACCACCTCTTTTCTGAAGTTTACTCATAATGTTAACAACATAGAGATGTCATATCTAGATGTGTTATTAAAAAAAGAATATAGCAGAAGAAAGATTTGTGGCCAAAATATTTAAGAAGGAAACATATTACAACAGTTTCCTTCATTATGATAGTCACCACTTATACAGAAATGTGCTGTGGTAAAAGGACAATTTGTACAAGCAGCACATATGATTGCTGTATGTTCAGCCTTCATTAATGAGTGCCACAATTTGAAAGAAATGTCCTTAAGAGAGGGTATCGCTTACAGCTAATTACCAATATTATGTCTGAAGTAAGGACTAAAAGAATACAGGGCAATTTTTTTGTCAATTCTGGGTACATCTAATTTGAGGCCCTCCAATACTTTGTCAGTCACTTCAGAGATGGTGACAGTAACAAATGTCCCCATATTCACTCAAACTGATGATGTTCCGGTTGGGAATAATGGTAATTCCATGGAACTTGTAGTTATTAACTACAATTCTAGCTTTTTCTACACCTTTTTCATGCGATGCACAACGGATAAGGGACATTCTCAATAAAATAAAAATCGGATGTTACTTAGTCATGATAGGGACAAGTATAACATTCTGGGTGAGAAACTTTTGTGCATATTTAAAAAGGGGCATAACTTAAAGAACATTTTTGAACACACATCTGGACAACACAGATATGGACATATGTTCAAGCGTGGAACTTGTAAATTTTGTTCACACATTTTGGAAACTGATATGTGCAGAATTAATAATGTCATGGTTAGGATTCCAGGTAGATGCAGTCGTGTTACAGAGCGGGTAGTCTACTGTGGTATTTGTTCAAACTGTCCATGTTTTTATGTTGGTAAAACCAAACGTAAACTTAAGATCAGGATTAGGGAACATGTGAGAGACATAAGGGATCAGAGTGCAGTCAACACTCTTACCAAGCACATTAAAGATTTTCATAATCATGAATTTAAATTTATTGTCTTAGAGGTGCAAGAAAAACATGATGGGGGGGGGGTGTATGGCCCTATCTTCTTGAGAAGGCAGAACTAACCTGGCAGTTATGACTAGATGCTCTACATTGGCCAGGTTTGAATAACAACATGTCCATTATTGTTTATTAAAACATAAGCACTGAACAGATGAACTTTTATTTTAACAATTTTAATTTTATTTCACATATTTGTGTACAATTGTATATGTGTTATGATGGTTGGGAGTTATTGTTTTGCCATTGGGTTGAATCCATAGGCTCACTATGTATTTTGGGGCCATTTTGTATCCATTTTATATCCATTTAGGATAGTTTTTATGTGTAACTTAAATAGTGGTTTTATACACTTTATATATTTAAATCATTACATAACAGTATTCTACAACTTATTCTAGCCTAGTTTTATTTTGGGATGGTTATATCTGTGGCTATAGTAATTCAGTTAATTTTATGTATTACTGCTGCATTTGTCTTTTGTCTTTTTTCCTTTTTTATTCCTGTGTTACTTTAAGCCTTAATTGAATGCATTTGACTAGATCAGGAAATTAAATCATGTTAAAAAAGTGGTTAAAAGAATACATTTCTGTAGTTTGTATCTGATGAAGTTCCTGTTATTATTTGGGAAGAAAGCATTTTTATCTGCACTTGTTTCTGTTGCAATAAACTAAAAGTGATTGTTGGAGTTCCTGGCATACTTGCTACTTCATTTTTTGGCTAGAAACCCTCTTCTGGTGTGGATTCCTCAGCTCTTATTGCCTGGATCCTGTGGTCTGTTACTTTTTCTTCCTGCTTGTAGTCTTAACATTATCCAAAGAGATATCACCCTTATACTGATAAACTTACATAAACCTAGATGCACTGTTAAAACCAGATGCTTAATTTTGTATTTAATATATCACTTTATTTTATTGATTGATGCCATTATTGCATATTTGAAGTATTATATTTTGTTTATAACCACATGACATCTGACTAGCTCTGACAACTTTAGAACTGGTTTATACTCTGGGGTGAAATTTTATTAACTTGGTTTACACTGATAAACTTACCCAAACTTAGCTGCACTAGTAAAACCAGCTGTAAATGCTTGTATCTAATGTAACAGTCTGTTTATTGTCTATTGATACTAAAGTACATCTGAATTATTATATATTGTTTATAACATACTGATATATGACTGGCTATTATTTTAGAAGTGATGTATATTCCAGTGTAAAATCTTATTTGGGCTCCCACTGATAAACTCTCTTAAATTTAGCTGCATCATTAAAACTGACTGCTTACTCTTGCATTTACTACATCAGTTAATTTACTGAATGTTAATTTTCTTGTGCATCTAAAGTAGCATACCTGGTTTATAACATTCTGATATCTGCTACTCATTTAGATCTAGTTTACACTCCAGGATGATTAGATGCATTGTTAAAATCAGCTGTTTATACTTTGTTGACATTTTCTGTATTTCAGAAATGTTATATATTTTTTATAAACTTTTGAAATATGACCAGCTACTGAGTTAGAAATGGATTATACTCTAGGATGTAATCTTATTAGATACGTTTATACTGCAAAACTTTCTTTAAACTTAACAACACTACAAAAAAAACTGTTTACTCTTCTATTTACTACATTAGTTTATTTATTTTATGTATTGTTGGTGTTATTGTGCATTCTGTTTATAAGTTTATCTGTTTATGTTACCTGATAGCTATTAATATATAACTGGTTTATAGTCAGGGTAAAATCTTACTAACTATGCTTATACAGATAAATTTACCTTAAATTTAGCTGCAGTGTTAAACCAGCTGCTTACGTTTGTATTCTTACACCAGTTTAGTTGACTGTTGATACTATTACTACCAGATAATGTCTTACTAATATACAAATAACAGTAGTACATTTGTACATACCCACTAATATTCATGTTCAATAGTTCAATATTTTCAAAATCAACTAATGCACAGGTATCCTTCTGCTTTAACAGTCACCTTTATTTTATTGGAATCTGGTCTAATTAGCAAATGCATGTAGAGATGTTACTACTTGTTAATGTTTATTTTTTCATTTATACTACTAAATGTCTGTTTAAATGTAAAATCTGAAGCTTTTCTTCCCAGGGATCTGCTGAAAAGGTTTTCTCCACTAAACCACTCAGCCAAACATAGTAAACAAATAAATAAAGAAATAAAATTAAATTCAGTGCATCCAAAGTATTACATTCTGCTAAATAATTTTATAACGGTCTTATCTACTCAAGGGTAAAACCTTATAACCCAGTGAATACTTTATGTGTGTCTAAATCTGAAATATATCACGCTGCTGCCTTTAGTTGTAGCTAATGTTCCATGCTGTTCATATGACTTATCCTCTTGTCTGCATAAGTTGCCAGCCACTAACACTTCCAAATAATAACAATTACATGAAATACTCGTTTCTCTTTTCCCTGTTTCTTCTATTCAGTTTTTTTACTTGCTATATAAGCTGCATTGAGTTATACTTAATAGTCACTATGGAGATTCTGAACACTTACACCATAGAAGCCTGAGAAATGCACAGATTAGACCATTTGTTCAAACTGAATTAAGTTAGAAGAATTAAATGGGATGCTAGAAAGTAAAATATTATATGATGGAGTATTTTGTAACTGTAGCAATGTGAAATCCGTATGCACTATAATTTCATTTCCGGGATCTTGGAAATGTGGCTTGAAAGAGGATTACAAAGCTCAAGATAGTCGGAACAACCTCATAGAGAATGTGCTAAAAAGGCAATACATTTAAATGAAAGACATCCAACAAAAAATAAATTTTACCAAGTGCAAGTAGCAGCAACTCTTACAAAAACACTGCAGGTAAAAGAAAATGTAACGGTAAATTCCTTTTTTTTTTATGAACAAGAATAAAATATCTGTATCAATATATGTAGGAATATTATCAGACACAGGGGCAATGTCATTACAAACTTCTGTTATTACAAATCTTGAAGATACCAGCCTCCAATTTATTCCTCTTAACAACTTTACTGATACCATAAATTAGTGATCTCTGAATTAACAGCACCTATATTTAATGGGCTGGATGGACAAATATTAGGAAAACTTTCATGTTGTATAATCTCCCAGGCATCTGGCTACAGTATTATAAACTGAGGCTAAAGTTATTCAGAGTGACTCCTTAAGAGAAATGGAGTAGTAGCCCAAACAATACAGATGAAGACATACTATTTTACTACAAAAAGAAAAAAAGAGAGCTCTAGGATGTAATTTTAGTATTAGAGATGTTTCATTTAACCAAAATGTCATTTCTGCACCGATATCTTAGACAGATACATGTATAAGTCAACATTCACAGTAAGCTTGGGTTACTTCTTTGACAGCTTCAACATAGTATTGAGGGAAATGTGAATTTAGCAGATTCTACATTTAAGCAAACTCAAAGGCAGCTGAGGGAAGTAGGTAAACAAAGGGTACCATTAGTCTACACTCAGGTTTCAGACTTCAGAATGTTCCAACACTGATAACCAAACTGTTCCAAGGAAAATAAGACTACATACGTATTATTGTTCACATAAATATGAATGATTCAAAAGAAACTTCCCCAATGTACATGGAAACCTATGTCTTACAAATAATTGAGCTGGTAGAATAATACCATCATACAGGTGAACTGGTTACTTATTCACAAAGGCTTGCCTATTTAGTTATTGGTTAACAGAACTATGTTCAGTATATAAGATAACGTTGACCACCTTCTGTGAAGATTTGATTGGGGACCATACATTTCTTTGAAAGGATGGACTTCATCTTTATATCACAGTGGAGGCATTGTCAACAATACACTGCATAAACAAAAGCCCTCAAAGCTATAGATTTAATCACATTGTAAAAGCTTTCTTCTCCAACCCTGCAGTCTTGGTAACAAACATTTAGAACTACATAGTATTATAAGGGCAGACATTTAAGTACTTAACCTATTTAAGAAGTTTGGGATGCAACAATCTTGATTCTTTTTCAGGGTATAGAAAACATTAGCGAATGAGGCTAAAAAAGAATGTAGGAAGTATCTCATTACTGAAAAAAAAAAACATCGAGCTCATAACTAATCTGTGCTAATAGTTCCTTGGAAACATCAGCAGCAGATATGAAGAGCATGTTGAAATCACACACAATCAGGACAGTTGCAACTTACAGAAACCTCCAATGGATTTTATATCCCATTATGAGAACCTTTTGCATATAAAAATCTATCAAAACCACAACAGACTGTACAAAAAAGAAAAATATATTCTTCAAAACTACAAGAAATTTAGAACTCACATAATGAGAACAAAACTTAATAAGATATGTAAAGATTTTAATCTCATACTAGAAAATATGACATTTCAGACAAAAGTAGCTAATGATAAGAATACTATTAAACAATATCCTAAATATATCAAGTCCATTTCTAAAAAGCATCAACTGATGCTATAACTTATTACAGCAGAACTTAGACAAAACCCAAGGGTATTGCAGAAGCATTTAATAACTACCTTGCAAGTATCAATTGTCATAAATTATAGCTACATTCTCCAACTGTTGATACTAAAACATATACATTGGAAACACGCCCAATAATCATTTATTTAACATTTGATTACTGAGAAAGTCTGACTGGGACAGAGCCCATTTTCAGTGGAGGCCCAGGGGAGAAACGCTCCAGATGTATGTCTTCTAAATTATTGAGTCTATCCTAAAAATATCCTTAATAAAAGTTGGAAAGACAGCAGCTATGGGTCCTGATAATATTCCTGCTAATTTAATAGCTATGACTTAGAGTATTCTAGTACCAATATTATACCAAACACATTGTCCATGAAAGTGGGGGAAAAAAGTAACCTAGCATACCAAATTAAAAGAATTAAACAAAACTTTAAGAATTATAGACAACCAAGTCTAATATCTTTGATAAACATTTCAAAAGTTGTCTAATCCACTCATTACTATTCATCAAAAAATACAAATTATGTTGGTATAACTCAGCACACTTTTATGATGGGGAGGTCAATACTTACAAACCTGGTTGAATGTTATGACCAAGTTAATTTAGTAATACATTTGTGACTTTCTGAGTGTGTTAATTATTTTGTTTATTTATTTATTGTATTTGATCTTGTCAAAGCTTTTGACACGTACCACATTTATATAGAAATAATGCCTGTGAAAAGTACCATTTTAATCCTTATCTGTGTAAATCAATAAATAATTGGCTTGTAGGAAGGATAACATTAAATGGAATTCACTCTAGTTATGTACACATAAGACTTAACATTTTTTTGGGGTCATTAGTAGACCGATTCTTATTCAACAAACTTTATGATGCTTGACTAACAAGTACTCAAATAGTTGCAAATTGTGGTTTATGGAAGTATCTAATATTTGAGACATGCCGCTGAATGTGCTAAAGACATGGACCTTTGCTTCACTGATGGCAAATATAATATTAAGTATATGCCATATACTTTTAAATAATGCCATCCTTGATGAATATCAAAACTATAAACACCTTGGTATGACAATAAGTCACATGTTGTATTTTGAGATCCATGGAAACAGATGAGCAGAATGCTAAGATGACTTTCCTTAAGAGATGAACAAAAACATTGTGAAATTTTATACTACTTATATAAGATTTTTGCTGAAATACAATATTAATGTTTGTGCTTAAACTGGTAACCAACTGGGTTAATTGGAATCAGTTCAAAGAAAATATACTAAATACATTCCCTTTGTTAAAGGATTGAACTATTAAGATAGATGGTCATGGATAAACTTATTTACAGTTCAATGCATACATTTTCATAGTAAAACAATTCTGGCACACAGAACCTTCAATAATGATATTTTGAAATTATTTGATTTAAATAGACATACCAGTTCTATAACTCAAATACCAACATGCAAATGCTCACATGTATATGAATAAGACTTCCTGAGGGAGTATTTATTTTACCCAAGCACTTCCAAGAATTTAGAATAGGTTGCTGATCAGGATATGTACTTGAAACAATCTGAACACTTTCAAATAGAACTTGCACTCTTTGATAGGCCATGGCATTTTCAATTCAAAATTTGTTGAGTCAGTGTATTATTATAGTCTTTAGGTCTATGTAGTTTTTCTACAACTGAGGAACATATTACAAACACAGTATCATCAAAAACCTGAAGAAAATTAATAAGCATTTTGATAAAGGAGCAAGTGCACTGCGCCTCCATAATCTCCTTACTTAAATGGTCTATATTCTAACTGCTGGGTCACACAACCTTGCTAAAAAGTTAAAGACCACCTAGATACTATCCAAAAACAAAGAAAGCTGCACCAAGCTAGCACACGATGAACGTTTATTCAAACCAAACACAAAATGGTAAGCACTTTCACAACTGCTATTGCTTCATCAGACCTAGATACTATCTTGGTAATCCTCATTACCTGAAGTATTGCATTCTTTACTAATATTGAATTGAACAGCAACTGCAGTTTGTACAACTAAAAATAGTATGCTTACTATATCCCTAACTAAATTAATGTAGCAACTAAAAAAATAATCTTACAATTTTTTACAGAAAACTGATGAATAACTACAGTTTTATTACTAAATATATTGTGTCTACAAATAACTCACAAACACAATATCAGAGATTTAGCTTACAGTTTCAGTAACATAGGTTGTTGTCTTCACTTTGCTGGTTCATGTTCAAACAGAGTTTGAAAAATATTTGCACTAGAAAGTGTTTTTATTTTAAAATTTATTAGTGGATGCAATTGGAAAATGTTTTTTAAATTAATTGCTAATTGTATTATTGTTTTATTGTGATATTTCATTTTAAACTTGATGTCTATTTTTTATGCTCCCTATGTAGAAGGCTTTTGCCAAAGTGCTAAGGGAATAAACTTGTTTTGGTGGCAGCCCATGTAATTTTTTTTCTGTGAATTGTTTAAGTCCATAACCAAAAACAAATAAGAAAACTGAATGTTTACTCAGCTTTCTCTGCCAATTAAAGATTTCACAGCTCTAAACAAAGATCCAATCATTAAAGAAAGAACAGCAATAGACTTGGTTCTGTACTCCTTGTTGAGTAGCTCATTTTTCAAACTAAACTGATTTTTCTGCTTTTTAATTGAAACTACTAAAACTCACATAGAAGTAATTCAGGTCATGGAAGGAAACATTGATTGTAAAAACAGTAAAAAGTTCCATTATGAAGAACAATTGTAATTTCAACACCTCTAATAAAGCTTAAAACTTCAAAATTTCCCTATCACAATCACTTTTTGACATTTCCACCCACTTCCCCAAACCAAAAGGATGTTTTCTTTAAAGACTCTCAAGAAATGTAATGTGTTTTCTTTAAAGACTCTCAAGAAATGTAACTTGGGTAGTAAGTGTTGTTTTACAAGTAACCATCACACAATTTCTCACCTTGGAATTCCTTTTGCATATGGAGAGACAGGGTAGACCCTTTTCAATTATTACCCGGCATCATATCGTCTTAGCATTTGGGTATATTCTGGCTTATTACTGAACATGCCATCAAACTGGTTGCTGCATTGATTTCCTAAATCTGAGTAGGGGGAGTTTCTATGACAGTGATGCCTCACTCACTGTAGTGTCAGACTGACCCTTACTGAGGATATCTACAATAAGAATGGTCACTGATTCTGCCTGCGAAGCACTGTAGGCACTGAGTACCAATGGCTGCTTATTGTGATAGGTCGTCATTGCATTAACTATGGCTGTTTATCATGATTGGTCATCATCATGTTAACAGAGAAATGTTTCTGTGTTTGCATCCTTCCTGGCAACTCCAAGATTGAATTAACATCACTTTCCATCTTTAAAACAGTGTAGGCATGCTCCTTGAATCTTATTACACAAAACAGGAATAAGAATAATTAATCCTGAACTCACCATATATTCCCAGGCTCTTTTCTTTCCACTGCACTCGTGGTAGGTGTCCCATTGCCAATCCCATGAGTTCCCTAAGCTTAGCCCTGAAATTTAGTACATGTCCTGCAACAAACTCTCTGTGGGAATCACATTCATCCTCTCACTCATTATTGTGTCTAGAAGCCCTTCACCCTAAGCCAAGAAATTATCTAAAAATAGCAAAAAATTGTGGATCCTTGAAGCACTGCTTTGTACTCAAAGAGCAGCTCAGGCAGATACTTTTCTCAGCCTCACTACAACTGTTCTACAAATGCTCTCAGCATGGACTTAAGTGTAGACTTAATTTTTTCTAACATATATTTTGTTTCTGGATGGTAGCAGTAACTTTTCAATTGCCTTGCCCTACAAGCCTTCAATAAACAGGTCAACACGTCAAACAAAGTTAGCCCCTCTGTCAATATTTACTGAGGAAAACCTACTCTGCTCTAAAATTTCTTACTGAGCATTTGACATCTTTTCTGCCTCATTGTGGGATAATCTATTCTTCTCCACTGAAACACAGGAGAACAATCTACTATCCTATGGTATCGCCCTTTTTAATTTCTCCAAATCTTTTGGGTTTTTAATACCATGATGGGAATGGACCCTATTCCTAGGTCAATGTATGATTCAAATTTAGCCCAGTAATGGCTCCTTCTGCAATTCATACAGAGTTACATGTATTAGTAACATATGTAAATACGATTGTAGATTCTTTTTTATAAGACCTGCTGCTCCCACTACTATTGGAACTGTCTCGATCTGGGTATCTTTCTTCCACATTGCTCTCATTTCTGCCTGCAAATCCTGATATTTTATGACTCTGCATCTCTCTGTACTTGAGACACTGTAGTCACTAGGTGTAGCGATTTCAATGATCAATGCTACTTCTGTCTTCTTTTCATGGACCACTATATCTGGTTTTCTCGCATCTGTCTTTTGAACTTTTGGTAGCTTAATCCATTACCACAAAGATATACCTTACCTATGGTGCATGGGATACTGAGAAGCTCCACAATATTCACAGATACCCTTTAATATGTTTCTTCAATAGCAGGCAAAAACAAGAAACAACCTTAACTTTGTCTCAAACCTTGTCCACTTTTTCTGGCACTGTTACATATCTTACATGTACTCTCATATCTTTTTGCAATACCTGACTAATAACTTTCTGTATTAGCTTCCTTTTTGTATGCCTTTTGCTTGGATAGCCTGAAAATGAATACCCAAGGCTGTGGCCAGAAGTGCCCAATGATAGACCCTTGGGACTAACAACTGCTGCATCATTTCAGTCCATCTTATTTCAAGACTCTATTCTCTGTACAATAGGTTCTTGTCTATTATTTCCTAGGTCCATGAAAGCAAAAAGCATCCTTGGTTCTCCCCCTCAAATGTTGTAAGGTGGGAGAGGTATGCCTGACCTAACCTCTCTTTGTGATCCTTCCAAATTCCTCTTCCATCAGAAGTCTGCTATCTTTTGACAAACATCATTCAAAATTAGGCTTACTGCTACCAGCTATGTTTTTCTCCTGAAGTACCCTATTCAGAAGAAGCCCAGTACCTAACAGGTTTGGCTTCAATTCAGGTTTGCTGCTACTTAACCAGATAATTTCCTAAATAAAATCACATCACTAGCCCTTTTGGATAGGCAGGTACTGGCTAGCTCTCTCAACTGATGCCTTCCCCAAGTGTCTCCATGTCTGGCTGAATGTAACTGCATGCCCAACAGGTACAGTATCATCAAAGTCACTTTCTAGCAGGGTATCTGTCAAGAAATCATCAAAAATTACAAAATGAAACACTACAAGCTCCGACCACCAAAATGTACAAAGGATAAAAGGTAAAATTTTAAAGTGTAGCTCTTTTTGAAAGGGAGAGAATGAGGCATGGGGCACTACAGCTACAATAATAATTTTACAAACAGCTCATTATAAATTAAAAAGTGCAAACCCACAACACTGCAAAGCATATCAGTAAAAACTTTCATCAAGCAAACATACACATTTTGATTTCTACTTCTGAATTGGATGCACTATTTTTGCACATTTGCCATATAAAGTTTTATGACAAAACTTTATGAAAATACTTTTATGCCTATAATGGGCAATTTTAAAATGTTCAAGACACAGTCATGTCTGTGTTATACCCAACCTGAACATCTATCTCATATAAAATCTTTTCTCAGATACTTACATTTAAAATCCACCTTCTTTATTAAGGACTATTATAGGATCATAGGAGGTTACTAGGCTAATGGCACTAAAGCTTTTTAAGCCTATCTATTCATGCCCCCAAATTTTCCAATTATCAATGCTCAAGGTCTAGAATGGCTTTGATCTACTCCTGTGAAATAGCATGGAGAATGCAGGCATGAATCCCACTATTTCCCACATGCTAAGCGAGCGCTTTACTATCTGAGCTGATTCATCTTATTACTCTCTTGCACAGAACCTGAATTAAGAACCTGAGGTAAGATCAACAAAACAAAAAGTCTTAATGTGCCACTAATCCTGGTCCACTTTATTCCTTTTGAAAAATCCTTACATCTACCTGACCTTATAAATAACACGAAAGTGAATACACCAACTTTGAAGAAGTGTTGAAAATCAGGTTTTGTTAAGTACTTTTGAATAACACTGATTAAAAGCTGAGCATGAGTACATTTAAAAATATATAAGCAAAGTTATAACACTGCTTACAATTCAAGCTCAGCTATCTGGTGTTGACAAAAAAAAGTTAACCAAATACACAGTGTAAGTACCATTTAAGCATCATTTATCCACTATTACGACTGCATACTGCAAGCGACCTTAACTCAATGGAAAATGCATTTCAAATAGCAGAGATATTATCATAAGCATTTCAATGCAGTTACCAAATGCCCTCACTTTCCTAAAGTGCAAAGCACATGACCACCAAAACCAATGGCTCCTTTCGATTCCATATCTACTCACGTGGCCATGTTACATTTTTCTTCTCATTAAATGCTTCCCAAAGTACATGTACCATGTACATTACCTTGTCATGAGGCAGGCAAATCTGCCATTCATCTACCAGCTCAACAATTCCCCAGAATTCACTCAGTTTATCCTGCTCCACTGTGCCACAGATCGATTTCCAGCTCACACTGTCCAGTGATTGTTGCTACAGGTGTAGCCTGCCCATTGTTTAATGAGAGAAAGTCTGCATCCTCGATGGAAAAAAAAACTTTTAAAATCACTGGAAATTATAACGCGTATATTATCTTGCATCTGTACTCTTATGGCAGCTGAACACGATCTACTGCTGTACACCTGCAAGAAATCATGATTAACAAGCTGCAGGTGTTCTGTCATCCATTATCTTCATATAAGGCTGCCAAAGATATGATAAGACCTGCTCCTTCTCTGCTAAGTCACACAATGAACTGAAATTATTTATGGCTATTCATTGGGTCTATCAACCATTAAATACGCCAGTCTGCAGACTTTTTCAACACCCTTCAATGCTCAGGAAAATCTAGTCCATTACACTGTCCATCCATTCATTCATTCGTCCATTTACATTTGCTCACTGGAGTAGTACACTGGGCAATAATGATCATTTGCACATACAGCTCAGGTGAAAAATAGTTCACAGTAAGCAATTAAAAAAACATAAGTAAAATAATATATCAGCAACAGTAATACAATAACATTTCAAAAGCAGTAAGAGTAATACAGATAAAAGTTGTAAAATACAAGCTTGTTTTGTGCAACTCATTTGTGTCAGGCTTTAAAACCATCATGCTTTTGACAAAACTGAAACAGCTAAATCCTCCTCACACTCTGAAATGCTATTCACATGCAACTTTCTCTGTTTTGCCTTTCCTTCAGTTGTAGCCAGCTTCTGTTTATTGCATAGCTCCCCAAACATACTTTGAATATCCATTGCCTTTTTCTGCATTAATATCGTGATATTATAGAGCTTTTTTAGAAACTGACTGGAATCATTCCCTGATGACTTGAGCTGTTTAACATACAGATTCAAAATTCTAAACACTACTTTTCTTTCTTGATTGAACTGATTGGCTGTATATTTAAAAGAAAATTAAGTATCTGGGTTTAGATTCCTCTAGAAGGAGATTGGCCCAGACAGCAGGGAGATTTTAATAAAGTATTTTTCATTTGGCATGCTATCAACCCACTTATTTTGTTATTTAAAGAGTTGCTTGGTTCATTTGGAATACATCTGTTCTTACTAATTTGCTTTGTTTCCTGATCACCTTCAGAGCACCCTCCGTATTACTTTCTATAGCTTCATTATTGCAAGCTCACTGCTTGCCTCACTGAGAGGAGGTCTGATATTTGGCAATGTGCCCCTCTCATTCAGTCGGTTACTTATAAAAAAATCGTATTATCACTTTTTCTCAGATGTGAAGACACCATTACAAAGATGACAAAGTACTGCTATATTACTAGATCTCTAGCAACAAAAGTGGACTAAAAAGCACACTTCAAATGCTAAAGATACTCTTATTTATTGCACTTAATAGACCAGCTTAAGGGAATAACCACTCTTGGTAAGTGCATCAAGACTTCTTATAAAACCTTTGTTAATACAAAATCTGTTTGCAGAGGAATCTAGTTACTATAAAACAAGATGACTACCTTCAGATCTTTGTCCAAGGACATACTTATCAGCAATTTAATAATTAATCTATACATTTACAGATTGCTTTTTCAGATGTTATTAATCTAAACCTCATTTTTTAACATAAACTGAATAATCTGCTACATTATGACCAAGTGACTGAAAAACTCAGCACTTACTTTGAAGAATTGATTGGCAGCACATTGTCTCATTCCATCTGTTGCAAATCTTAGTCATAGCCAATTCAGTTACACCTGGCCTTTCATTTCAGGTGTGCAGGTAAGAATTTGTTGGAAAAATCCCTCAGGGATGAAGACCGTATTTCTATTTGGCAATGGCCTACCCTTTGTTAATGTACAGGTGAATAAACTGAAGTACATATTGAGTCTCATACCAAGAAAAGGCCAAGAGAAGTAAAATAAAATACTTTTATTTAAATATATTAACTTGAATTAAGACTATGTCTTTAGTGTAATACTATAAAATAAGTATTTTTTTACTTACCAACCCGGACATAAATATACCAGCTCAATGGTCACACTAACTCAAAAAAGGAAGATATTTCCCTACCAAAAAACAATCAGTGTTACAGCAAAACAAATGAACTGGCAAACAACCTCTCCAGCACCAACATGGACCCCCACACAGACACAGACAGACACACACACACACACACACTCTCACCTACCCCCAATCACCCAGCTACAACATTCAGACCACACTTGCAGTTAATATGCGCAATGTAAATTTATTTTTGCATTTGTTTCAAACTGCATACCAAAAATAAGTCAATTTTATCATTGTTTGATATTATTTATTTTGGCTGTTTTGTGTATAAGCACTGGAAACCTCTGTACGAATATGCAGCTTATGCACGTTCCTGCTTTATTATTTAAGTTGCAGTGTCTTTGTCATTTTAATGGTAACGTAACAGTGGTTTGTTCAGACTTGGTCATTTAAACTCGCTGTTATCATTGTCCTGCTATTACCTTGTCTTTAGTGGAGTCCGTATTGAGCCACAAATTTCAATTCTGTCCCCTTTTGTCCTTTAAATTACGTTGTGCTTCTTGGGAATAAAATCGTAACATCTACCTTTCTCTGATGATGCTGTAGCCATGTAATTTGATGCCAGTAAATACCTAAGTTGTTTTTGCTTAGACCACTAAATATGTATGCTTTGTATCAACTCTTCTATGTTTTCCACAACCTGATATCTTCGTCTGCTTAAATCTTTGTCAAAGGCTTATACTCAGTTTTAAATATGGCAGAATTTTGAAACAAAACAAGGTAACACAAAGTTTCTTCTTGACTTTTATTTGTTGGGCATCTAGAAGGGCAAAAAAAAAAAAAATATATATATATATATATATATACACACACACACACACACACACACACACACACACACACACACACACACATATATATATATATATATATATATATATATTTATATACAGGTTGATAGGAATACTAGAAGTGATTTAAACAGTATAATATTGACTGTAAAAACATTGACATCAAACTAAACTAAAAAAAAAAATCTAAACAAAAAACATTGACAAAATCTAAGCTTATCCAAAACCAAACTTTTTGCATGGAGGAAGCCCCGCTGTACCCCACACACATTCCCCTTTAAATATACCAACTCCAAAGTCACACAGCAGTGGAGAAAGGGCACAACCTTGCCCTAGTATAACTGATTTGATAAATCTTTTGTGTTTGGCCATTCTTTAGCTTAGATACTTTGTTGTTGATATTTTTACTGTCAATCTTATGCTGTTTAGATGATTTCTAGTGTGTGTGTGTTTGTGTGTGTGTGTGTGTGTGTGTGTGTGTGTGTGTGCGTGTGTGTGTGTGTGTGTGTGTGTGCGTGTGTGTGTGTGTGTGTGCATGTGCGTGTGTGTGTGTGTCTGTCTTGCAGCTTTTCCCGGTTATGGGTCGCCACAGCAGAACTCTAGTCCGCTAATGATTGGCAGTAGAGTTTTACATGCTGGCTTGATGGGCCTAATGCACAACCTTCAATGAAGGAGCACCCATTCATGCATGTCGTCACACAGTAGACGCTCTGAGAATCAAACGGGCAACGTCTAACTGTGAGGCGACAATGCTACCGCAGCACCACCACCATTTAGATGACTTCTAGTACTCCTGTTTGATATATACATACATACACATACAGGTTTACTATCAAAATCATGAACACCAGAATAAAATGCAGTCATTCGTGAAAATCACATCTCAGAAAATCAGAAGAACACCAGCACTATGTCGAATATAATGCCGAATTAGGATTATTCAACATATACCTTTCCACTGCACCTTGCTGAATACCAATGGAAGTTGAACTGCTAAGTACTACATATGTACTGCACAACACAGAAATACCCGTTTTTGCAGGGGGGGGGCAAGCCCCACTGCCCCCCCCCCCCCACTGCCTGCAAATAATGTAGTCCAACTCCGAGATCACACTACAGTGGGGAAATTGGTAATTTCCCTATCCCCACTGTACCATGAACTTTAGTCATAACTGTGATTACATATATGCGAATGCACAGTAGCATTTGCTAAACTACACACTCACAATAGTG
The DNA here is from genome assembly GCF_019279795.1 of Protopterus annectens. NCBI lineage: Eukaryota > Metazoa > Chordata > Ceratodontiformes > Protopteridae > Protopterus > Protopterus annectens. The sequence goes on along the minus strand of NC_056750.1, from coordinate 312,498,421 downwards.
TAGATCGGTGAAAATGGGAATTACCCAACTCTAGTTCGACATTCCTGTTTTCGTCTAACCTGTACTCGTGATTTTGATAGTAAACCACACATACATATACATACAGAAACATATAGGACATTTCTAAGTAATTCTGTTGTAAGTTTATTAATCAAGCTACTATGTGATCTCTACAGCGGATCTTAACATTATAGCTGACATACAAACAAAAAGCCGCAAAACAAATGAACCAGAATGGCTTCAGTGGTGAAAAATTGATCCACTAGGCGTATAATATGTAACAAACCAATTTATTAACAACACACAGAGGAAAAAAATGAAATAAATGAATAATATTAATCCAAATGAGTCAAATCCAAATGCTTGAAAAAGTCTCCTACACAGGAAATGAAAGCGCTTGGATTTGACTCATTTGGATTAATATTATTCATTTATTTCATTTTTTTCCTCTGTGTGTGGTTAATAAATTGCTTTGTTACATATTATATGCCTAGTGGATCGATTTTTCACCACTGAAGCCATTCTGGTTCATTATAATTGACATGTTTTAATCCTACGTGTATTTCCGTGTCTTCATGAAATCACAGACAATGAAATCCTGCAGTATAGTGCTACTGGTAAATGACCAGAATAGTTTGGAGTAGAGGGCACTGCAGAGTAAATGAGAGCACTGCTTCAAGGTCTGCATCTCCTGGTACAGTGATTACCTGCATTACACCTTCTAATTTAATTAAAAGAAAATGCTTCTCTTGTAGCTTCATAGCTTATTAACAGATGTTGATGGGATAGACAATTTGCACTACAAATTTCATTACTTCTCCTTTCCAAGAGAGGGCCAGTGGGACCAGACCTGGATTAAATTTATGGTTACCCAGCCACTCATCTAGGTTGTCTGTGAAGATGGTTAGGGAGCTCAGTGTAAAGGAGAAGAAATATTTGAAAGTGGCATCAGTCCTGCCAATGGGTTTTGTTTTTGTCACAATGAATATTTAGATCTTCTCAGCAGATGTTTATTGTATTTATTATATGTTTTGTGAAAATGTAGTGGATTATGCAAGACTGGGTCATCTGAGACTTTGCGGGTAAGGCAAAGGTTACCCCCTTAGGAATCTGTATGAGATAGGGAAGAAAGATAATGCTTTAAGCTGATAAGTGTAGCTCATGGAAATCAAACTCTTGATTCTTTTGGCGGGGAAATACTGTGTTTTTTTTTTTAATTAGGATAGATGCATACAAAGGGAGAACTGTATTCTATTATGGGCCTAATGATGAAGGTGTAGAGATGGAGAGTAATGCATTTGGACCTGGAAAATATACTTTGATGATCAGCCTGGTTAGGTTTAAGGTCTTTCCAACAAGAGTAGATATATGGTGGTAAAAGAAGAGTGCATTGCCTGCAAAGTGGTGTCATTTATATGGTATGTGCAAGGGTGCTTGTGTTTCCCAAGGGGCAGCGCTACATTTTTTTAGCATTTACCTTTAGACCATGGTCCTGGCACCACAGGATTGTATGTGCTAGGTCCTTCTGAAGGATTGAGAGGTCTTGTAAAAGTTGATGACAGCTGCAGGTTTGCAGACTTGGTCAACCAAAGACCCTTAACATAAGGATTAACCTCATGGAGATAAACACCAAGTAGAAAAAGCTGCAACACAAATTCCTGAGGGATCCAAGTAGTAAAAAACCTTTCAGTGGACAGCATGTTCCCAGTTCTGATTAACTGGTTCTGGCAGTGAACCAGTTCAATATCCAGTGGGTTACATATCAGCTTCTATTTACTTTGATTAGTTTGACAATAATGTAAAGTAGTGCCAAAGGCCTTAGCCAGATAAAGGTAAGTGATGCGAACTGAAGTGCCGCATCTAATACCTCAGGGAGGTTTTCAAACATGTTTACTATGTTTAGTAGGCCGGGTTTTCCTTTTCCTTTTACAACATCTAAATGATTTGGATCCAAGTATTGTAAGCTGCCAGGTTTTTGTTTAAGAGTTCTGCAATGACATGACATGACATTATTTTACAGATAAGGCAGTCAAGGCTTATTAGTCTGTAGTTTCTGATATCAGTGGTGAAGCCACCCTTATAAAGAGGGGTGATAAGAACTATTCTCCATGACTAAAGCATAGAGCCAAGTTTAAAGCTGGGGCTGATTCAGTTTAGTAATGTGATGCCAATACTGTGCTTCATAATAACAAGAAAGCATCCAGGCACATTGTATGGACCCACAGAACTAGTGTTCTTGTCTTTGGACAGTGCCATTAGGACCTGATCCAAGTCTGGGAAGTCTGGGAGGAAGGGGGCAAAGTCTGAGCTGACTTTGCTAGTATTTTTGCTATATCCTCAGGTGCTGAGCAGGTGTTACTCTTGCGTGTTAGTTTAATGCAGTATTGGGTACTATTCCAAAGGAATATAAAAACCTCAGCAAGAGCGCAGGAGCACAACGGCTTGACAAATCCAATTATATTCGCAAAATAAGTCAATCTGCTCGTCCAGTAAGAACAATAGCTCCACAAAATATAATGACAGGAACGTTCTTTATTTAGGACCAGTAAGCGCTTTCACCCTTGGAGGGCTTCATCAGACTGTCAAGCCGTTGTGCTCCTGCGCTCTTGCTGAGGTTTTTATATTCATTTTATTCTTAGCAGGAACACTTTTTCTCCTGGTTGGGACATTGCCGTTGCTTTATTATTAACTTCACTATTCCAAAGGAAGCTAACATTGTTGAGAAGTCTTTATGGTTGTCTTTTACAGAGGTGGTGATTTTTCATTTCATACTTATTCTTGGAAGATTTAATTTTGTTTCTTTCTTGGATTAACCTCCTAAATCCACTTCAGGATATAAAGATTATTTTGCAGTCTACAGATTTTTTCCCCTTTTTTACATAGTCTGTTTATACTAGTTTTCTACCATATTCTTGAATATAGTATTGTATTTGTGTTGTATAGGGACCGATGTGTCTCATGCATGTTTTTAAGTCTGAACAGACACTGTTTGTAAATGTTGTGTTTCCTACTGTGTCTGGAGGTGGTTCTAGAATTGCAACGTGTCATTAGCTAACTGCAGTAGATTTGCATTTTAAAAATCTCTAAAGATAGTTGGGCTTGGCCTTCATGGTAAATACTACATGTGTATTTGCCAAATCAGACCAGAGATGTGGTAACCATGGTTTTAGAACAGAATGGGGCTACATTTGTGAGAATCTGATGCAGTACTTTTGGTCCCTCAGATGGAGAGTGCACTATCTGATTTTGTGCTTGCACCATACCCCTCAATCTCTTTGAGCATGAAATCTGAATAAAACCATCAATAATGGGGGGGGGGGGGCAAAGGCCTGGGAATAGGGACACCTTTTAAATATTGCCCTTACAAACTTAGACAACTGATAGAATAACAAGTTTTGCACTAACATGAATTTTCTGAAGGGTATGAAATCTGAAACTAAAATGTCTGTCATTATTTTCTGACTTCAACCCTCCATAATTTGCCAGTGATTTGCCAGAAAACCACAATTTTATGAGAAATGCACCAAAAATGTGAGACAAAAATCTGGACATCCTGCAAAACTTTGTACAGTTGAGAGGTATGGCATGCACATTTGTAATAGTGTAAGTTTCCAAATAGATAGTTGAAGTACCCAAGAAGGATAATGTTGGCTTCAATGGAGAGGGTGTCTAATTTAACTATACCTTGTGGACTGTCAATGTCTTAAATGGGGTTCTGTAGTTTGTAGGATACAGTAAGAGATCACAATTTTAATATGATGCGAAATATCTTCAAGAGGTCACTATCTTGCCATTTAAGTCTTGAAACCGAGACTGAAACATTAAAGGTGGAGGCGTGTCCATATTCATTAAGGATATCCACATCTCCAAGCTAGTTGCGCAGCATAATGCATCCAAGATTATCCAAGTTCAACTAACTCTGGGCAAAACCACAATCCGGACTGTAGCTTGCTACAGAACCCCCACCATGCCCCAGGAATCCCACTACTCTTTTATTGATACACTGGAAAATATTAAGGTACAACCCAACACTCTAATAATGGGTGATTTCAACTACCCTACCATTAACTGGGAAAACTACTCATGTACCAACTCTTTTGCTCAACGTATTCTGGAAATCATCAGTTCCAACGCCTTGGATCAACTTATCCACACTCCCACCAGGGGCAGCAATATCCTAGACCTGGTCATCACCAAAATGGGTGATCTGTGTTCCACACCAGAGGTCAGCTCCTCATTGGTCAGATCCGACCACAAGCTAAACACCCTAGACATCCACATTCCGCTCCCACCCCCCATTAGGAAAACAACCGTAAAAAATTTCTCCAAAGCCAGCTTCATGCTTCTTAAGACAGAAGTGGCAAACTTCACAACACCCATGCAGATGGACAATAGAGGTACGACTGCTGAATCCTACACAAATGCACTTTATAAGCACTTACACGAGTGCATGGATCGTGCTATCCCTAACAGAACCAAGATGCTATCCTCCAAAAAAAGGAAGACAATCTGGTGGTCTTCTCCCATAAACAAACTCTACAACAGAATAAAGAAACTGTTGCAAAAAAGAGTAAAATCCCACAATTGGAGGAACTCCCTGGTCAGCCTCAGTAAGAAGCTGAGATCCCTCATAAAATCCTCCAAAGCAAGTTATGAAAGCAAAATTTCCACTGATTCTAAAGACAACCACAAAGTATTCTATAGCTATGTCAAGAATCTCAATGGCAACACTCAGATCTGCTCTGAGTTGCAGCACAATGACACTAAATATACAGAACCAACTAATATTGCCAACATCCTTGCAGATAGGTTCAGTGCTAACTTTACTCCCCTCTCACCCCCTAAAGGGCCCATCTTTATACTGGAAGAATGCAAAGTTCTTGTAATCATGGCTGCACAGGTAAAAACCTCACTCTCCAAAGCCAAGAACACAGCATCCATGGGACCTGACAATATCCCAGGCTGCCTTCTACATGAACTACATAATGAACTGGCACTCCACCTAAGTACCATGTTCAATCATAGCCTCACCTCAGGCTTTGTGCCCACTGAATGGCGCACCACGACAGTTATCCCACTCCACAAAGGGGGGGGGGCACAACAGAACCCAGGTACTACCGCCCCATTAGCCTGATGAGCCTCGTCTGCAAGGCCATGGAGCATATCATCATGGAACTCATAAACAAAGACATTGGAGATCTCCAAACTCTGGACCCCACACAGCTTGGGTTTGTAAAAGGCAGATCACGTCTCCTAAACCTGATAGATAGTCACCAAAGCCATAGATGACAGTAGGGTGGTTCACACAGCCTATCTAGATCTCGCCAAGGCATTCAACACCATCCCCCACTATGGAATTATAGATAAACTCACTAAACTAGGTATAAATCCCTATGTCACAAGATGGGCTGCCAACTGGCTTACTGACAGAACCCACACTGTGAAAGTAGCAGACTCTAAATCAGACTTCAGACCAGTGACAAGTGGAGTACCACAGGGTTCAGTCCTGGGTCCTCTCCTGTTTGGTATCTACTTCTCTGAAGTACAGGCTAACACAGAAGGTCTTTGGCTAACTAAATTCACAGATGACTGCAAACTAGGAGCCATAATCAAAACTCCTAATGATGTGGACATCCTACAAAAGGGCCTTACTAAGACAGATGCCTGGTGTTAAAGACATGGTCTCAAGCTCAATGCCAAAAAGTGCATTGTCATCCCCTTTGGTAAAAACTCTGTACCCATGAACTACCACATAGGCGGTAGTCTACTTAACACCGAAAGTGTGATAAGAGACCTTGGGACATAGGTGGACAGTAGTCTCTCCTTTGATAATCACATCGCCACAGTTGTCAGGAAATCCTTCTACATGGCACACCTCATCACAAAAGGTTTCTCATCCAGAAAAAAAAAAAAGAGGTCATTGTTCCCCTCTACTCATCACTCATTAGACCCATTATAGAGTACAATGCCCCTTTTGGTATGCACCTCACAAGACATCTACAACAACTGGAAAGGCCGCAAAAATACCTCGGAAAGAGGATTACTGGCCTCAAACAGATGCCTTATGCAGATCGTGTCAAAAAATTCCATCTTTACTCTGTCGCATATCACCTACTCAGAGGCGATCTCTGCCTAACATACAAAGCTATGTCAAACCCAGAGCTGTTGGACATGCTCCACTTAAAGAAATCCCAATCCCTCTGAGCTACATGCTCTAGGGACCTAAACCTTGTCACCATAATAAACAGAACATGCTGGAGGGATAGATTCCTGTCCCAGAGACTTCCCATACTTTGGAAAAGACTACCTATCTATGTCAAACAGAGCTCTTCATTAGCACTCTTCAAGAAAAATCTTGATGATTGGATGGGTAATAGGAAATTCACCTCAGGGATCACTTCTGTGTCTGCTTGACAGGGGCACAGGAAAATAATCTTCTTGCGTGACGAAAGCCAGGGTACCTTTTTGACTAGGCTTGTATAGGCCCTAGGGCCAATAGCCTAGTACCTACCTATGAACCTATGAAATATCGACACACCACCACAGTGATTCCCAGAGTTGGATCTGAGCAAGTGGTAACCACTGACTCTTGGTACGGAAGGTGAGTTATCACTGCACTAGAACACATTTTTAGTAAAGATGCACATATCTATATTTTCTAGGACCACAATGGCTTGTAAAGAGTGAAATATCTTACTGGAGATCCTAGCACTGAGCATTTATCTTATTCTTTCGGCTTTTCCCAGTTAGGGGTCACCACAGCGGATCACCTGTCTGCTCATGATTGGCAGTGAAGTTTTTACAGTGTCAAGTTACCAGCCCGGCGCCTAACCTTCCACGGAAGCCACACACACACATGCTCACGCCTAGGGACAATTTAGAGTATCCAATCATATGGTCCTGATTTTGTTTGATGAGGTTGGTAGTGGTTATGAAAGACATTAAGGGACAAAGAAAATTTCAGCCAATATATGAAAACCCTGAGGAGAGATGTAGAAAATTACTGGCAGGACATACAGGACTAAGTTATTCCTTTCCAGGATGACATGCTAGATCCCCTTGGAATGACACCCTTGGCACAATGGCAGCCTGTAAATGGTTCATCTCCCAGGCCCTTGCTTACACTTATCAAGCATACCAAAACTTGACAAAGATTTGGGATACATGGCCAGGCTTAAAAAGGCCCTTGTGGTCATTAAATTAGTAAACACCTATGAACCCATGAACAAATAACTAATTCAATTATGGAAGTCAATTATTTATTTATTTGTGGCATCTTTTTGGGAGTTAGCAGGATGCTGCTCAAGACTAGATTCATACTGGCCTGGATGCCACAATGGTCTGAATGCCACAGCAGCAGAGTCCACAGTGCAGTGTGGTACATCAGCAACCTGGCTGAGATGATACAGCAGTAGAGAATCCATGTACAGTGACATTAATTAGTTATCTGGCTCAGATGCCACAACAGCAGAGTATATCCGTACAATGACATGAAATGGCAAACTGGCTCTGATGCCACTACAACAGAGAACTGAACTACAGTGAATTAGTAATGCTACTCAGATACCAAAAAGACAGAGAGCTCAAGCACAGTAAAGTGAATTAGTAATGTGGCTCAGATGCCACAACAGCAGATCATAAAAGTGCAATAAAGTGAATTAGCAATCAGCCTAGTACATAAGGGCAGTGAACAAAGTTAGCATTCTGGCATGAATGCAGCAAAAGCAGTGATGTGACTTAGCAAGCAGGTTGAAATGCTACTACATTAGAATATACAAGATGCAATAAAACAGGGTGACCAGGAAGCTCTGATGACACAACAGCACAGTGTATGAGAACACTTAGTGAAACAGCAATGTGGCTTAGATGCTGTAACAGAGTGCAAAACAGTAGTAACCTAACCACAGAGCTGGTGTCACAAGAGGTGCAGCATACATCAAAAGCACAGACTTAGTAACAGTGGGTTTAACATATGGTCCAGCTATATAAAGTGGGTTTTACAACACTGACACATTATGTGCCTCAAGTCAACAGTATCAATGTCCGTGCTGTTCCTAGAGTATGAATTAATAGTACTCCTCTGCATGGAACCACATTTAGCAGGAAATAAATGCGTGGAATTGCTAGTGATGCTGACTAAGGTATACTACACAAATCTTCCAGACAATAACTCAGAGAATTAGACAAATAAGCACTTGTGTTACCTAGATGGACACAAACCCTGACAAAGCTGTTGCAGCACTAGATGGTGCAAATGCATGCAGCTATTGAAAGTGCACAACACCCTTGGCAAGGTGCAGCTCTTCTTAGCTATTATAGTATTAGTTTTGAGGGGGAAACCAGCAGCTCGGTTCAGATGTGTATTTTTTTTCTTGGTACAACCCAGCACAACAGAGCGGCAGCATCCCCAAACACACCAAGTTTATGCAAACAACCACAGTAGATAGACCAATTAAACAGGCACAAAGCTATTTGTCCTCTAGAAATTTCACCCAGAAACAACAGTTGACGTAGCCCTTTCACTCCCCAGAAAGTAACCTGCTAGACCAGTTTCAAATGCAGAAAATCAGTACAGCCCAGACTAGAACATTAAAAATCTGTGCTGCCATACTTTAATTACAAAATCAAGTAAAAGGAACTTCTCAGATGACCCAGAAACTGGTCTTGAGGTCTATTTTTGATGTTTGTGTTTGTCTGTTTGCAGCCCAAACACAACACAGTAGAAATACTCACAACCATACCAAGTAAAAAAAGCACACAGGCTAAGTAAAAGGGGACATTGCTATGTAGAACTTTTGCCTACAAACAGCAGCAGTATTCCCTTCCATGACCAGGAGGTAACCTGCTAGACCAGTTTGAACTGTAGAAAATCACTCTGGCACAAAACAGAACTTTTAAGCTCATCTCTAGCACATTCTAAGTAGAATATAAACAAGAATAAACTTCACACGTAATGTGGGATACTGATACTGCATTTGTACTGAAGACCAAGGTACTGAAGAGTTTAGAGTGTAAACTTCACACGTGTTGTGGGATACTGATGCTGCATTTGTACTGAAGAATTTAGAGTGTGGTTAACTATATCAAGTTGCTTATTACATTTTTTTGTTTTGGTCTTTAGCTTTGAGAAGAATTTTTCCCCTCAACTTTAAGTTGAGGAATTGCCATTATGGGGAACTACACAGAGTGATGGAAATGGCCTTCTGCATCTTAATATACAATAAGATGTCCATCAGTAAAAATCCAATTATGTTTTGCCAATTAACTAGTTAGAAGTTTATTGTTTAATTTATTCTTGTAACATAGCAATAATGCAGCTTGCAAAATAAATAGTCATACCACTTGGTCATTTTTGGAAAATGCAATGCAGTGCATTCATTTTAGACTTTCAAAAGATTTTCTGCTGAACATTCTTATAGTCCAGTACTTGTTTTTTTTAACTGGGGTGTGATTCTATGTACATTTCTTATTCCTTTCTTTTTTTTTTAATTTGCATTACATTACTTAAATGGAAAATAAATCTCATTAGAAACACAGCTCTGGCTAAGCTGACTTATGGACACTAAGGGAACAGGCAGTAATAGCGAATGGAATTTTAGTGAGACAAGTGTTAGCTCTGTCAGCCAGCAAACTTCCCCCGGTGAGTAGTGCACACGGTTATGATGCTGAAGTGATTACATCCTCTCGATTATTATCACGTCTCATTTTTATTTTCTTCCCTTTATGGTACATTTTTGTCCAAGACATTACCAAACGCTACATAAATGTAAGCATCTACATTCTATCTGTTACAGGCTTCAGTGACTCCAGGAAATAAGCAGTTGCAGCTCAATGTCTCATTCTTTGGCTAGCATGACTGAATCAAAGGCTATATAAATAAATCATGCTCAGGCAGCTAAGGCTGAAGTAGCAGTGAATTTATTCACAAGGGAACAGCATTCATTTATTTACAGGGGAAAAGTGTTCATCCATACTAATGGATTCCTATTCACAGCACCAAGGCTTCTGAGGGTCCCAGATGTAGTCAGACTAAATGAGTCCAGCAAGTATATTCAGGGAACTAATCTACCTAAGATTAAATCGAGACAAGAAAGAATGAGGTTGTGGGTAGCATCCAAGGACATGCTGCATATACAAAGCTTCTACAAAGTTCTACGGAAGCCTCACTAATCTAAACAAAACAGCTGGTAAATGTATAGTTTATATACAGTCAATTCCTTTACCTGAAATCAAACTAAATCTGTTTCACTTCTCCCAACTCAGCCTCAAGAAAGTCCTAGACTGTCCAGCAGGCTGCGAAAAAGATGCCACAAAACTGAAGGATTTATTGTAAAGTAGGAAGAAGGAGAATGTCTGAGAAGTATGTTCAAAAGAGATGCCTTTTAAAACTAATACAGGAGGTAAAATAGAAACCATGTGGTAAAATTATCATTTTCAAAAGATGTAGCTTGGTGTCAATGTGACCAGAGTTCCGAGGGAGGCAGAAGGTGTATGAATGAGTAGGTTGATGAGTCGCTCCTCTTCCAACTAGATGTAACCAAAAGGACAGCTATGCTAGAACTATGCAGTACCAGTCCTGTAAATTTGGAAGCAGAGCCATTCTGCCTTCTTAACACTCATCCCTATTTTGACTTTTTTTTTCCTTACATGAACTTGCCCTTTTCCTGTCAGAGAAAGAGGAGTACACTTTATTGCAAAGGGCGACAGGTAACTTTAAGTAAAGGGAGGCAGGCATTTTCTTAAAAATACAGACATTACATAACAACAAGTACAAGCTATGGATAACAACACAGTGGGCAAAGGTGGCCCCATGGCATGGGCATGAGTTTGGCAGTAAGTGGGCACAGGTGGCCCCATGGCATGGGTATGAGTTTGACAGTAAAGTGGTCAATGTCAGATCACCATCTTGCAGGGAGGGAGAGAGCCTAGGCTTGCTGTAATATAGCAGTATTAAGAGCATGAGGTACTCCATGTTGGAAGTTGGTACACTCTTTAGTTGGGAGACATGAATGCATTGAAGTGAGCATGCATCTATCAACTCAGCACACATATAGAGCTCAGAAAGGTGGCTGTGGGGAGGGACATGGTGTTAGGACAGAAGCTGCAGTAGCAACATGATGGTGCACCAACATCCTAAGTCTCCTCACTGACCACATACATGGAGTCAAGGTGAACCTGACACAGGCTAAGGCTGGCCCAATTCACCCACTGAATGAGGAGAGGGCCTGGTGGCAGCTGATGATTAGCTACTGGGAGGGATGGGAGATGCACCACATTCAAGGTACAGAGACAGCCTATACCTGAGAAGGCACAGCGAAAGAGAAGACAAGCAAACATTCTAAATTACCAATTGCCAAATAAGTCTTCAATAAGCATATTTTGTCAGTTTTAGTCAGTTATCTCAATCAAGAGGTGTAAAGTTGGGGGGTGGAGCCTGAATGGCTAACTGGTAACAGCATTTTTTAGAGCTTCACAAAACTAGTTCAAATAACAGGAAAATAATCAATTTGATCAAACAAAAATATCCAACTATAATTGATAAACTTATGAACTAATAGTGTACTAATTTTGAAAGCTTTTGGTCAATATTTTCCTATCAAATTAATCTGGAGACTACTATAGCCACTTGGAAATGAGTAACTCAAAGAACTCACACTCTGAAACAGCCTTGAAGAAGGAAATCCAATTGATGTCCTCTGTACTGCAGGAGCTGTCATTGAAAATGGATAATTTTAAGGACAACCTTGAAAATCTAAAAGAGAACTGCCAAAAACAAACAGATGTCTTTAAAGAATTATTACAACAGCAACAAACAAAAATAATGGACATTGAAACATCTCTCTCTGATATAGATGGAAGGTTGAAGGAAGAAGAGAACCAAAGTGAATTTCTCTTACAACAAAATAACTGGTTAATCAACAAGATAGATGATTTAGAAAACAGAGAAAGGCACACAAATATTAGAATATTTGGCCTTCCGGAGAAAGTTGAGGGTGAGGACATCATCTTATTTTTAAATTCTTGGTTGCCGGAAATCTTAGACCTAAAAGAAGGACTGTGAAATGGCATAGAGAGGGCTCACAGAGCCATAGGAAAACATACATCATCCTCTCCTAATACTTCTCCTAGATCCATTGTAGTAAAGTTTTTATCATACCTTGATAAATAGCTTATAGTGAAGTTAGCATGGAGGAAAAATCCTTTAAAGTATAAGCAACACCAAATAAGATTTGATAATGACTATTCAACAAGAGTACTGGGCTTAAGGAAGAAAGCATGGCCACTTGTAAAAATTTCTTAAACAAAACAAAATCAAAGTTCAACTTGCACACCCTGCGAAAATCAAGATTTTTTACTCAAATGAAATGAGAACCTTCGACAACATAGAAGAGGCATCTTCCTTTATCAAGAATAATAATATAATGACAATTCCAGAAGAAATGGACTGGTCAACATCTAATTCATTGAAAAAATCCCAAGAAAAAATTCCTGGACTGATGTAAAAAAGAAGAAACAAAGAAGTGAAATAAAAAATACAACAAGCTTAAATACTCTCAAAGAATCTACTAAAAAATGAAATATACTCTAAAAGGATTGAAACTAAAACATATGTACATTTATTTATTTTAGTTGTTTATTAATCATAATTTAGTTTATTTTCTTGCTTTTCTTTTATAATATAGTGATGTTTCTAACTCTACTTATCATAAAATGAAACTGTTTATATCAATTAATTAGCACAAAACAACCACAATAAATATAGATGTGTAATACTATAAAAAGTATATCTCTTAAAGAACTAATTTTCAATCAAACTGACAGTCTTAATGGGATAGAATCATAAACAGGAAGTAGAGAGGGGAAAGAAAGGAACAGTGAATGATCTGAATGTTTCTATCAAGAAATATTTACATATAATACATATAGGTATTTATAACCATTAGGTTTCATGTAAATATAAAATGTCAGACAAAAAGTACAGTTTTGTACCTACCATAAATGTAGATGTTCGAGGATCTACATTGCTGCAGTCATGACCTGTGGGTAGTCCGCTGTCCTCGGTCGGCCCGAATACCAAAGGGCTAGTCTGGCGTCGGTCTTTGTCGCCTAGAGCTGACGTCAGTACGCAGTAGTACTTAAGCGCATGACCGACGCCATATCCTCAGTCTTTCTTGCCCCAGATGTCAGAAGGCCTAAAAGTAAAGGCCAAAGCCAAAAATAGGAAAAGCCCAACAACCCCCAGTGTGTAAGTAAAGAATATCTCCAAACGAAACCCAGCAACCCCAACCTATAGAGGGGAAGGAGGGAGGGAAAATTGGACTGCAGCAATGTAGATCCTCGAACATCTACATTTATGGTAGGTACAAAACTGTACTATGTTCTTCGTCTCACATTGCTGCAGTCATGACCTGTGGGTAGAATCCCAAAGCAAAGGAAAAGGGAGGCTGGCAAATTACAAAGAATTAGGGGCTGCTAACATGCCCTGTAAAAATGCAGTGGCAAACCCAGCCCTGGACTTGGAATAGAGAGGGAGATGGTAATGCTTAGTGAAAGTGTGTACAGAACTCCAAGTAGCTGCTTCCAAAATATCCTTAGTAGCTACACCCCTCAAAAAAGCAGTAGAAGTGGCAGTAGCCCTAGTAGAATGAGGCCTGATCCCAGCAGGGACATCCTTCCCATGATGAGAATAACAGAAGGCAATACAATGACCAATCCACTTTGAAATAGTCTGCTTAGAAACAGCTTTCCCCTGTGAACTCAAAGCAAAAGAAACAAATAACTGTTGAGTCTGTCTGAACACCTTAGTTCTGTTCAAGTAGTAACGTAACTGCCTATGGATATCCAAGGAATGCAAGACTTTTTCCCCTTTATTTTGGGGTTCAGCATAAAAAGTAGGCAAATGAATAGACTGATTCAAGGCCACACTAGAAATCACTTTAGGCATAAAAGAAGGGTTAGTCCGCAAAGAAACTCTATCCTTATGGAATATCAAAAAAGGTTCAACTGCCATGAGAGCCTGCAATTCAGATACCCTTCTGGCAGAAGTAATGGCCAACAAAAAAGCAGTCTTCCAAGACAAAAACTTCAGTTCAGATGTAGCTGCAGGTTCAAAAGGAGATAAAGTAAGTTTTTCCAAAACAAAATTGAGATCCCAGGAAGGAGTAGGAGCTCTACGTGGGGGTCTTATATTCTTTGCCCCTCTAAGAAATTGTTTGAACAAAGGATGGGAAAATAAAGGAGGGTCACAATCATAGTGAGCAGAAATGGCTGCAGCATGAACCTTCACAGAAGAGAATGACAAACCCTTGTCCAGTAATTCAGTAAGGTACTGTAGCGCAAAACTCAAATTAGGCACTGAAACATCAAAACCCTTTGCAGTGCTCCAAAGAAAAAATCTCTTCCACTTATCAGCATAAACTTTACTAGTGCTAGGCCGCCTAGCTTCCAAAATGACATCTAAAACCTGTTGAGGAAGCTGAGACCCCACCGGCTCCATCACAGAATACGCCAGGCTGTCAGATGGAGGGACTGCACCTGAACATTGAGGAAATGATTGTTTGACTGGGACAACAAATGAGGAACCTGTGGCGGAGGCCAAGGAGGCTCCTGGATTAAACTCCTAAGCAGAGGATACCAATGTTGACGTGGCCAGTCTGGTGCTATTAGAATCATGCAAGGCTTGTCCTGTCTGACTTTCAAGAGTACCTTGGGGAGAAGAGGCAGAGGAGGAAAAGCATAAACGTGAAGGTTGTTCCAACTGAAAGACAGAGCATCCACTTTCCAAGCATCTGGGTGGAACATCTTTGTGCAAAATTTTGGAAGTTGAAAATTCAGTGGGGAAGCGAATAGATCTATGTCTGGAGTTCCCCAAGCCACAGTCAATTGTTTGAAAATCTGAGGATCCAGTTTCCACTCGTGGGGATCCACCATTTGTCTGCTCAAAATATCTGCTAGGGAGTTCTGTGCTCCTGGCAGAAACCTTGCTTGAAGACTGATTCGCAAACTCAGAGCAGTCTCCCATAAAATCATTGCTTGTCTGCAAAGAGGGTAGGAATGTGTTCCCCCTTGCTTGTTGATGTACCACATGACTGTTGTGTTGTCTGTTTGAATCAACACCTGTCCTGGCTGAAGGAGTTCCTTGAATGCCATCAAAGCAAATTGAACTGCTAACATCTCCTTCATGTTGATATGCAAATGTAGTAGTTTGGGAGGCCACATGTCTTGTATCCATTTTCCATTGAAGTGTGCTCCCCAAGCCAAGTCCAAGGCATCCATCGTTAGGATCTGACTCGCCTCTGGTCTGGACACAGAGAGTCCCTTGTTTAGGTGACATTCCTGAGCCCACCAAAGTAATTCTTTCTGGATGCAAGGTATAATCCGAATGACAGTGTCCAAACTGTGGCAGTGTTGAGCCCACACACTTTTGAGATACCATTGTAGCTTCCTCATATGCAGTTTGGCATTGGGAAGTACTAGAATGCAAGATGCCATGAACCCCAAGGCTTGGAGGACTGTCCTTGCAGTCAGCCTGGACATTACTGATAACTGCTGGAAGTAGAGAGGAAGAGTTCTTTGTTTGTCCGGGGTCAGAAATGCCATCTGAGAGGCTGTATTCAGTCTCACACCCAGAAAGCACATGTCCTGAGAGGGCACTAGACTGGACTTTATTTCGTTCACAGTATACCCTAGGCACCTTAAAACTGTCATTACATAGTGGAGACACTGTAGTAATTTGTCTTTGTTTTGAGCAAGAATCAGGCAATCGTCCAAATAAGGATAAATTTGTATTCCTCCCTGTCTGAAGAAAGCAATCACAGGAGCCAGAACTTTTGTGAACACCCTGGGCGCAGTAGATAAGCCAAAGGGCAATGCAGAGAATTGATAATGTGAAGTACCAGCCCGAAATCTCAGAAATCTCCTGCAGCTGGGCTTGATAGGGATGTGAAGATAGGCCTCTTTGAGATCCAGGGTTACCATCCAATGATCTTTGCCTATCATAGGAAGAAGTTGCTGTAATGTTAACATCTTGAACTTTGGAATTTCTAGGTAGGTGTTGAGAATGGACAAATCCAGAATTGGCCTCCAAGTGTTTCCTTTCTTTGGCACCAGGAATAGATGGGAATAAAATCCTAGGCCTACTTCTGAAGGAGGGACCACCTGGATTGCCTCCATCTGCAAAAGTAAAGAAATCTGCTTTTGAGCCTCCAGCCTTTGCTGAGGAGGCACATCCGGCATGCCTTTGAAAGGAGGAAAAGTGTGAAAATAAAACTTGTAACCTCGATTTATTATATCCAACACCCATTTGTCTTGGGTGATCAAATTTCAGTTTACTTTGAAAAGTCCCAACTTTCCTCCCAGAGGAGCTGCCAGTAAGGGAGGGTCTGGCAGCGGAAGATACAGGTCATTGGGTCTGCTTACGAAAGGGCTGACCTCTTCCCTCACCAGAAGACTGTGCAGGAGAACTCCAAGTCCTAGGTCTG
Source organism: Protopterus annectens (assembly GCF_019279795.1). NCBI lineage: Eukaryota > Metazoa > Chordata > Ceratodontiformes > Protopteridae > Protopterus > Protopterus annectens. The sequence goes on along the minus strand of NC_056750.1, from coordinate 312,481,940 downwards.
AAAGAACCCTGACCGTGAGCCCTGCCTCTACCACGTCTAGACCTGCCCTTAGACTGATAATCCGAAGAAGGATAAGACCATCCCCTAGCAGGCCAATTCCTAGTAAACTTAGGGGGCTGAACCTGCAAAAAATCCTTGACCGTCTGCATAGACTTAGCCTTATCTTCCATCTTTTTCAAAACTGATTCCACAGGAGGACCAAAAAGAACTTCAGATTGAACAGGAACATCCAAAATTCGAGCCTTTACATGTTCTGACAAATTTTGATCTTTAAGCCAGGCATGTCTGTGAATAACTGAACCTGTAGCAGCCACCCTAGAAGAAGCCTGAAGAGCATCAAAACCACACTGCAAAGAATGCTTGCCAACTTGATCTGGTGCATGAACCAACTCCTGGAGCTCCTTACACTCTATACCCTCAGATAAAGCATCCACCTTAAATTACAATTGGCCTAACAAAAAGTTCTGATACTTCAGCATATGAAATTGGCAATTCAAAGCCCTCATAGCTAACGTAGAGGAGGTGTACACTTTTTTCCTCCACCTGTCCAATGCCCTAGAATCTTTATCCAAAGGGACTGGATTTTTAGCCACAGAAGCCCTAACACCCTTAGGGCCTTGAATAATGGTTTCCGGATCAGCCCTAGGACTCTTATACAAGTACTTATGTGCTTCTGGAACTCTGTAATACCTGTCAGGCTTAACAGGGGCCGGAGGCAGAGAATCAGGATTAAGGGAAGATTCAGAAAACACATCCTGAACAACATCTAAGACAGGAGGAATAGCCAAGGGCCTATGTTGTGGCAGAAACAAAAATTCCCTAAGCCTTTTCCGAGAATCTGAAAAATCTTGACCTTCCCAGTTGAAATGCTCCCTCATGGTATGTAAAGTTTCAGAAAAGGAAAAATCTTCTGGAGGAGAAGCAGAAGGACAGGAGTCCTCTGCATCCGAATCAGAATAGGAAGGAAAATCCTGAATTTCTTCAGCTGAGGAATCAGAGTAGTCAGAGGAATGATCCATACCCTCTAAACCTGCCTCCCCCCCAGGCCTTTTCTCTGGGGGGGGCATAGAACCCCTGATCAAAGTAATCAAGTCCTCCGCCATTTTCAACATATGTTTTTTAGGTACAGGGGCTGGAGAGCTAGAAGAATGACCAGGTCCAACAAGACCAGGTTTGGCCTTAGCATGGCCTTTAGCCACAGAAGTAGAAGGCCTAATAACCTTTTGTAAGGATGGAACCACTGAAACCTGAGAAGCACCCTCGGCCTGTCCTAACTCCTGAGAGGCCAACTCCTGTAAAAGTAAAGGTTCCCCCTGGGATTCAGCCGAACCCTCGGCAGGATCCATAGATCCAACCGGAGGCTCCGAAGAACTGGCGTCCGCAACGGATGACTCATCCGGTTTAGATCTCACAGACTTATCCTTACGCTTCTTAGCAGTAGCGAGAGTCGGAGGATCCGACGGCATGTTATAGTTACACCGCTTACCGAAAACAAGCCTGGCACAGTCTAACCTTCGCTTAATGGTGCGCTTATTAAATCTAGCACAAAAGCGACACCCGACTACGTCGTGCTCAGGCCCTAAGCAAGGAATACAGAGAGAATGATAATCCCTATGAGGTATCTGTTTCCCACAAGAAATGCAATTATTAACTTTTTCTGACATCCGGATAACTGAGGCAAGAAAAAACAATAATTTCCCCAACGGGGTACTTAGCCCAACTTGGTCTTCGGTCTGAAACTCGGTAAATGAAAATTTCAGAACGCCGAACGGCACTCGCAAACACTGCTTCTGCTTCAGACCACGCGGCAAGAAAGACTGAGGATATGGCGTTGGTCATGCGCTTAAGTACTACTGCATACTGACGTCAGCTCTAGGCGACAAAGACCGATGCCAGACTAGCCCTTTGGTATTCGGGCCAACCGAGGACAGCGGACTACCCACAGGTCATGACTGCAGCAATGTGAGATGAAGAACATCTATTATTAATAAAACATATAAATATAGTAGCTATATAATTGTTCAGGATGATGACAGGAGGGTAATATTGTAAGCGTGAACACTGAATGAAGAGTTATTTTTTTACTTTCCCTTGATGTCGAACACTTTATTGTTTCAGTTTAAAGCATCATTTCCTTTTTTTTTTTTTCAAACACGAACTATCTGACGAGAATGTGGAAAAATAACGGCTGTCTACAAGAAGCCACGAGCTCATATAACTGTCAAATACACTTGCGAACACACAAACAGCATTCTTGTAGTCACTCAACATCATAGTAGTCTTAATAGCTTGTGCTTAAACTCTGCTAGGGTATGGTGATGCAAAAAGAATGAAAGCGAACAGAATTCAGTGTAGAGCTGCTAAGGGGAAGAGAAAATAAAATATATAGTACGAGTGAAATCTGTCTTTTTCGGACTATAACAATTGTAGAATGCAATGTGAAAAGAGATCGTGGTGCTTTTCCTTTAGCGGAGCGGCACTTGGGATGGGCAATTGATGCAGACTCAGTACTTAATGGTTTTCCTGCTTTTGATTTGTGTTACTACTCACATGGGACCACACCAGTAACAATGCCAGAGGGAAGGGATGAGCAAAAGTAGAAAGAAGGAAGGAAGGAAAAAAAAAAGCAGCACTCACATCAGATGAAGTGTATATATTGGCAGCAGCCCTGTTAAGACTTTCTGACCATCTTCATTCACCCTTCTTAACAGAGGTTACTATTTGACAATGTCATTTGCTCTCATTGTCAGTGTATGCACCCTGACAGATATATACATGTTAGGAAATTCATCACAGTACAATGATGACTGCAGGGTAAAACTTAACAGAGGATGGTTGGCAATGGGCTCGCATCATCTACACTTTTTCCTGCTGCCTCGTAGAAGAGATCCAACATGTTGCTGGAAAATTACAATGGATTGCATACATAACATTCTTGAAAATTTTTAGGCATCCAATATTCACATGTTTGTCAAGCAGTATAAACTGTCAAGAATGTCTTTCTGTTTGCCAAACTTATAGAAAGTATGACACAGCAAGCTGTCATTTAGCTCTAAATCAATATAGACTGTTTAGTGTGAAAACGGAAAGTTTTGAGTTAGTTTATAAATAGTGGTCAGATTAAACAGAAATTGTATAGTCTAAAAACATCTGCATGAATTTCAGTCAAATTATGGTACTTTTACTCTAAGAATCTTATTTATCATTCATGATTAAGAAAATCATTTATAAATGGTATAACACTTTCACAATAATCATCAATAGTGATCAGCAAAACCATTGTTTTCTGGTAATGCTACATAGCATTTGTGCTTGATCAGGGCAATGGAAGTGATGCATTAGTCCGTTATATTTTACCATTACATGTATACATTGACCGCTCATTTTGAGTACTACCCCATTAACTGAAAATATGTAATAGACAAGCCCAAACAATAGGAAGAAATACGTTTATTTAGTTTACGAAAATACAGTAAAAATACTCTAAGAGTTATAGAAACTCAGTAAAATAACTCTAAGAGTTATAGAAACTCAGTTAAAGGGAAGGATGAATAAATAATTAGATATAGTCTTTCAACTAACCTTGAATGAGAATGTAAACACTGTGAACTACAAGGATAGATAACAGTTTGAAAAAGTGATGTGAGGAATGCTCTGTTAGAATTTATCATTGTTATAGAGTCTATTAAAGTAAGATAGGGAACTGTCCTTCACAGAGATATGTCATGACAAGTTTACAATGGAAATTTGCTATTACTGACACACATTGAGTTTCCTAGTATTCTAAGACATGCCTTACAAAATAAAATTGTCATTCTTACAGTTACTTCTATAATATTAGGTGATGCCTCAAGGCAGTGTAGTCTCTGCACCTAAGCTTCTGTGGAAAGAAAGCACTAGTTAGGATTTGTAAATAGAATGGTCACATGTGTGCCAGAGCAATCAGACGGGAAATAAAATCTTCAAGTACAATGACATCAAGACACTTAGAGGTATTTTGTTAAATATTTTAAATAGAGACAAATCCAAAATGACATATAAGAGACTTTCATCACTGACTATCTACTAACATTCATACTAAATTTGATTTTCATATCCATATGGTTTCATTACTTATAGACTAATTGCTGTAAGTTGTAAACATACTTTTTTAAAACAGATAAGTAGACCTTCAACAACACAGTTATTGCTCATCAAGGCAATTCTTTAGCACCAAATCTCAGACACAAAAGAAATTCATGGATCTTTCTATCAGACCTTTTATTGCTCCACAAATTTCAAACATGAAAATATATGTCTGCATGTGTTAACCTACAAATATGCGGATAAGCACAGAAACAAACATAAATAAGTGACTACACACAAATATGTTTATAATCTACATGGCTAGATTTGACAGTGTACACATGTACGGATACAGACATATTTTTAATTGATACTAGTTATATTATTTATACTTTTTATTTGGAAATTTAATTTACATTCTGTCATGCATAGAAACACACTCTCCCATAACTAAACTGCACAAAAGATAAAAAAATACAATACACCTCAGTAGGCATACTGAATCTGATATATTTCAATCATAAGCATATTCTAAATAGAAAGCTTGAAGGTTCAATAGTCTTTATTGACAGAAAATTAAATCTGTCATATATGAATGAATAAATTAAATGAGCCTTCTATAAAATGATTATAAAATGTATCTTGAACTTATAGTAAAATCTACATATTGAATTTATGAATTATATGAAAAGACAAAAGATTTCTAATATTTGCAATAATCTAATGTGCATTATAAACTAGAGGTTGAAGTATATAATCAAATAGTCAATGAAACATTGATATAACAAGTCATTTATGAGTTTAAAATTATTTTTAGAACAATAACTAATTTGAAGAGTTTTACCTTATGTTTACACTAACAAAAATTGTATATTCTTTTGGCGAAAAACAATACTACAACCGTATATGCAATGCCATTTTTTGGTTCGTGGGAAATTATATGCATATATAATTCAATGAATCTTTTAAATTTTGATATATGTATGTAAAATAGATTTCACAACAATCAATATGTGTTTGGAAAAGAATCCATATATCATCTTATTTTAAATGATTAATTTGAACATTTGATGCATACATTACCATGATAATAATTATGTCATGTACATATATAAAAAATATATAACTACAGCAGATTCAGAAATGCTCTAAAAGCTGATATCAGTCCGTCACTTTGAATAGTTCAATGAAAAGAGTATATTATAAAGTATATATGTATGTCTACGCAAATTGTTCTTATACATAAAGGAGACTGAGAAAGGGAAAAGAAGATGACATTAGAACAATTTAATAATGGATTCAAATTCTTTGAGATGAGGATACTAAGCAATGTGATTGTAGGTTATTATATGTTCATAATAAGGAATATCTTTACATATGTGTCTTTAACTTACATCTAGTTTAGTGTTTCACTATGTACATAATACGTACAATCATAAACATCATTCGATATATATACTAGTCTATAAACTCAAAGGTCTCTAATAATACAAGAATGGAGCATAAGTGTCTATCAAATATGAGAGTTAATCTGGTAGATATATTTATTTTATCTATCAGATTAGGAATGTATATCATTCCATGTATGATGGGGGGAAGATTGAAAGTAAGGATTATATTAATCAAAATAATTTTACTTAACTTTCACTTTTTTATTATGGCCTGAAATGAACATTAATATAAAGGTATTACAAAAGAGATTAAGTCTATTTATGATACAGGAAATTAGGATAAATTTGTTCCAAATACAATACTACGAAATATACTCGAATATTACTATAACTATTTTCAAAACATGAAAATCAACAAAAAATATGGACTTAACATTACTTTCACTGAACATAAATGGTTTAAATAATCCAAAAAAAAGATCAAACCTATTAAAATATTTAAAATTAAACAAAGCACAAATAATATTTCTTCAAGAGACTCACTTTAAATCTGATGAAAAGCACTTATGGAATCCAAATGAATATACAATGATAGCACACTCATCCTATAAAACCAAAACAAGAGGAGTCATGATACTATGGAGAAAAAATATTATTAATCCCCAAATTCTTTATAGCTATGAAGATAAAGAGGGACCTACAACACTAGTTATAATAAAATACAATAATAGAATCTGGACATTAGTGAATCTTTATTGGTTTCCATGAATAGGAAAAGGTAGGACAAAGAAACATCTAGACTTTATTAGTAAAACATATAAAGGTAGTTTGATAATAGGAGGTGACTTTAATTGTATTCTTGATAACTCTGAGACCACTAATAAAAGAAATCTATGTATAACCCCTATAGCGAAGCTACTCAAAAAATGGATTGAAAATCATAATTTAATAGATACATTCAAATTTAGAGAGAGCAACTCACTGTTATTTTCACACCAGGATCACAGATTTACAACCCAAACAAGAATAGATAAACTTTTTGTTGCACAAGACCTTGTTGAGAAGATAAATACTTTCACAATAATACCATGTTCATTATCAGATCATAGAGCAATTTTTATTAATATTCAAACAAACTTTAAGAAATTAATACAAATGACAAGAATTCCAGCATATATTATGAAGCTAAAAGAATTTAAACCTTGGTTACTCTCAGAAATTAAATTCTTTTTAGACACTAATCTTACTAATGAACTCAACATAGACATGATATGGGATGCTTTAAAAGCCTATATTTATGGTAAACTTATTACATGGTACAAAAATAAACTAAAAGAATTGGAATCAGAATTACTTAATATACAAAATCAAATTATAAAAATAAATAATAATTTAACAAATGTACTTACTAATAAGAAGAAGATTAATGATTTGCATGAGAAGTTCAATGAAATTTTAACACATAAAACTAATCTAGCACTAGAAAGATTAAAATTAAACTCATATGCTGTTTCTCCTAAACATATGCACAACCTGGCGATAAGAGTCAAAGTACAATCTAAAAGAAATAACATTACAACTATCATACATGAAGGAAGGATGAATAACACGGTGTCAGACATAAGTGATATACTAGATGCTTTTAAATATCATTTTACGGAACATTATAAGAAGGAAGGAAATCAAACAAAAATCTTTAATTTAGATTTAAAACCCGAACTGATTAAAACAATTCTAGAAAATCTAAAATTAGAGCTTCAAAAACAAATTACTTATAAAGAAATTTCAGAGAAAATTAAAGAAAGCAAAAATAATAAAGATCCAGGAATGGATGGCATCATAGCCGAAATATACAAAATCTTTCCATCATCCATAATCTCAGTCTTTCAAAAATATTTAATAGAAATACAAACACACAATAGCATTCCACCATCTTGGAGATACTCATTAATTACTCCTATAATAAAAGAAAATAAAGATACATCAAAATGCAGCTCCTATAGACCAATGTCATTGCTCAACAATGATTATAAAATCTTTATGGCTATTTTAGTCAATAGAATTAAGAAATCTATGACAAAAATTATAAATGAAGATCAAACAGGGTTTATACATAATAGGCGTACCTATGACAATACACAAAGAATGCTAACTATTACTGACTATTTAAATAGAGAAAAACAAGAAGCCTTAATAATTATATTGGATATAGAGAAAGCATTTGACTCCTTAAATTGGAATTTCTTGTTTAAGATATTAGAGTATTATGAGTTTCCTAGCTTCTTCATCTCATTAATAAAGAACATATATAAAAACAATTTAGCATATGTAAAATTAGGACCTTTCACTTCTGAATCAATAACATTGACAAAAGGCACAAAACAAGGTTGTCCCATGTGCTCCATATTATTTGCATTAGCCAGTGAAATACTTGCTATCTCAATACGAAATAATCCCAAAAAAGAAAGTATAAACTTATATAATCAATATAATTCAAAAATAATGTTATTTGCAGATGATATACTTCTTACCACAACTTCTAAGAATTCATTAAAAGAATTAGATATACAAGTTGCAAAATTTTATTCGATTTCAGGACTACATTTTAACAAAATGAAATCAAATTTTATGATATTGAATAAAAAAAATATTTTCAAATAGAGGATAATGATATAATTGGTAAACAAACTCTCACTTTAAACTATCTAGGTATAACATTGAGAACAACATTAGAAAAAAATATTAAACAAATTATAGGGAAATCATAGACATAATAAAGTCAAATATAATAAAATGGAATAAAATAAATGTAACGTTTGAAGATAGATTTGCAAGTAATAAAAATTATATTATTCCCAAAAATACTATATATAGCACAAGCCATTCCAGTAATACCGGACAAATATTATTAAAAGAAATACATTATTATTAATTCTCTGGCATCCTAATAAAAACAGAATAGCTCTTACACACCACACAAGACTTTGGAAACTAGGTGGAATCAATTTCCCAGATCTTGAAACTTATATCAGAGCCTCCATTTTTAAAATAATTATAAATTGGATAGATCCGTGCTATTCTTCTAACTGGAAATCTCTCCGCACTATTTATTCAAATGAAAATACCATCATAAAGAATTTAATGATAGACAATCATATTAATAAACCATGGCATATCTTATATGTTAGCCTTCAATACAATCTAACAAAACCTACTAATCTAAAATACTTAAATGATATGTATAATTCATTTAGAAGATTTGTAATTTCCAATACAGATATAAAGATATGGCTAGAACTTTTATATCATTTCAATGTAACAAGAAATTTTCCAAACAAAATGCATAGGATGGCTTTCATTACTTGGGAAAAGAAACAATTAATTTGCTGGAAACAATGCATTAATGTACATAAGGTTTTGGATAGTCAACTTATAATAAAAACTTATAATCTCTCTACATCAGATTGGGTATTATTACAAAGTATATCACAATACTCACAAGATCTATGCAGAATAATTAACAATTCTTCTTTTAGAGATAGACCTACACTTATAACTCATTTATATGAAATAGTATATAATAATCAAAACTGGGAAAATTTGACATCAAAATTATATAAAATTTTAATAAATTATAGAGTTAAAATCAAGCAAAAATTTTGGAATCATATAACAAAAGGTCATTCAATAAACTTATCCTTGGAAAATAAAAACAAAATACTAACTTCTGTTAAATTGACATCCAACAGATGGAGAATTTACACATGGAGATTCCTGCATAGATCTTTTTTTATTCCAAATAGATTAAAAAAATGTAACACCTCTAATAATGTTATATGCTGGAGATGTTTGCAAAATTGTAAAGCAGATTGGATACATGTATTCCATGACTGCATTAAAGTTAAAAAAAATTTGGGAAGATGTCAGCAACTTTATACAAGCCATATTTTCAGATACATTTATAGTAAGTAAATCTCTAATTTTGTTAAATGTTAATGAAAATCTAGAATTAAATAACATCAATCTCTACTTACTTTGGAACATTCTAGCAAATGCTATAAAATGTATTACTAGCAAATGGAAGTCAAATCTGGAACCATCATTTAAAGAATTTCTGTCAATATTGAAGGAAACCGCATTGTCGGAAACCAGAGCTAAAGAACTAAGAATAGCACCAAGACGATGGAACAATAATCCATAGGAAAAAATACTATCACTCATCGAGACACTAAACTTGAAATGCAACTCTTAATGAAGATGAAAGAAAAAGGAACAAATGATCTCACATTAATACAATGTTACTTTGAATAGACTGATCAATATAATAATTACATTTCAGGCCATTTGTAAATATTGTATATAGTTAATATTGTTCCATTTATCAGAAAATGTATTAAGATTAGTATACAATGGAATTATTTGAAAATTAATAAAAAATATTTAAGTAAAAAAAAAAAAAGAGGTGTAAAGTCAAAGGGAAACATACACAGCCGTACGGCCTCATGGGAAAAGAAGGATGCATCCCTGATGATGGTGCCAAGTATAGTCACGGCCAGTACCACAGGGAAGGTTTTCAATAAAGGCTCTTAGTACTCCTTCCTAGAGGTTATTAAGGTTAGAAGGCTGAACATCTCAAAAGCATTAGGATGTGTGAGAGTGCATGTGTAATGAATGATGAAACTTTAAGAAAAGCTCCATTGGCTATTTAACTACACCATCTGCTGTCATACATCTTTCTGTATTTGCCTCTCTTTATTAGTTAGAGATGACTATAAAGCCACTATAATTCTCTGGTAAGAATCCTAAAATAGACCACCCACCCTTTATTTACCTCATCTATGGGATACATATGCAAGGGGACTAATCTAGGTTTTCCCAGTTGTAAATTAATCAGATCAGGATGTCTACCACATTTCTGAGCTATCCATGAATGATAGAACACTATTTCTGTATAATTATGTAGTAGTTTTACTGTAACTATATATATATATATATATATATATATATATATATATATACACATACATAAACACACACAGACACACACATACACACACAAATATATATATATATATATATATATATATATATATATATATATATATATATATATATATATATATATATACATACCTATGGATTCACTTTATAATATTGAAATATCGAATTTCAGTATCTCATGACTATAAAGCCGAAAACTCACAAACCTGAAACCCCAAAACCATGAAATTCAAAACCGCGACTGTTAAAAAAAACACTACGCCACACAAACAAACATAAATACACCTCCCTCCCGACACTATAACAAAACACACACCTACCATTCCTTTTTTCCCACTGTAGTGTGATCCTAGAGTTAGTATATATATAGTTGGGGGGTGAGGGGCATAGCCCCCCTACGTATTCTGGTTTTATATCGTCCATTTTACAATTCAGTATGTTGAAATTTAGCTTGTAAGATTTCAGTATTATGGGTTTGAGTCAAGTGATTTTTCAGTATTTTGAAATTTCAGTCTTATGGTCTCAGTCAAATGAGTTTCAGTCATAGGAAATTTCTATCATCTGATAGGGATCCATCTATCCATGTATATATATATATATATATATATATATATATATATATATATATATATATATATATATATGTGTGTGTGTGTATATGTAGGGGTGATTCATTGACTTTATGTCCATCAGATACATAGGAACCAGACCAGGGGTGAATTTTCAATTACCCATCCATTTGTCCAAGCTGTGCTTAAACAGGTTTAGAGAGAAACTCGCTTGACATGGACACAGGGGCTGTTCCAGAGAATGGGAATTCTCTGAGAAACATAGCTGTCTTTCCAATGCGTCTTATTTATGTCACAAGTGAAATGTAGGTCTTTATTTCTAGTAGCTCTGATGCTGTTTGTCTTGATATTATAAAGTACTTCAGCTCATTGTAAGCCAAAACAGTAATACAAATATTAATATCATACAAATTCACAATTATGAATAATAGCAAATCACAGTATATCACTCGCTGACCATATCATTTTAGCTTTGAGATGCATGTGTATTAACTTAGATGCCTGACTGTGATCAAATAAATGAATGAAAAACATATATATAATACCACAGTAACTTATTTCTGCTCATTGCTCCTAACCTCTTAGTTCAGTTATTGCTCTTACAGTGTAAAAGATGATAGAATAGAAAGGGTTGTGTTACAATGTGTTCTCTGAGAGATACAAAGTCTGAAATTTAAATGGCTCATTATTTAGAGACTGTGATCCTCAAGCATTGGCAGAAAATCACATATTTTACTAACAGACCAAATCAAGGAGAATCTACAAAATCAGAGACAGCTAAGATGCATCTCTCACCAAAACAACTACATATACATGTGCATGCACAGACATGAACGTATAAATGCACACTCATGTACACATGCACATGAATGAACAGTCACATGCAGGCACAAACATGAATGAGCATACACACACACACACCAAACATACATACACCTCTTTCAACCTCTTATATGAATCAGAAACAAAGGTAAAAATAATTAGGGAACAAAGGAATAAAATGGACAGATACATGATTCCCATTATTTAGAAACCGAAATCCTCAAACATTTCCAGAAAAACCACACACAAATTGCCAGAAACATATCAAACAAATGAGGCACATAAAAGACACGCTGCCAATCAGGAACAGTTGAGAAGTTTCACATATATACATCACACACACAAGCTCCCAATCTCTTACCATAGGAATCAGAAATAAGCATACTTACAAACTTAATAAAAATGTTACGCATCAACATGTGTTTTTTGAAAAATAAAAAGTCTGAAACTTAACTTTTGGCATTATTGACTAACTGTAAATGTCAGTGATTTACCAGTAAATTCAAACATTTTAGGAAGACCGCAGCAAAATTATGAAGAATATTCAGGGACATTCTGCAAAATAAAGAACTACTGAGGGCTATAACAACCACGATAATACCTACCTCTCTCAATGTTTCTTACCTGATGCAGAATCCAACTTTGCATTCCCTGTGCTGTTGTGCTGTTTGTAAATGCTGTAGTATAGAAGTAAAGGGAGTGGATGTTGTTTGAATGTATGATCAATAGTTAAAGCAAATGTGGACATCTGTTAAGCTGATTGGATATTGATGATTATAAATATATGTCAATACTGAAAGAATTAAGGTGTTCCTGAAAAATGTCATGAATGACTTTGCTATTTGGATGATAAGTGGTTAGAAGAAATCCGCAAAAACTGTATTTAATTAGTTGGGAATCTAAGAGCAGCATTTGTTTTTGTGAGAGAGGTTAGCCAAATAATATCCTGAATTGTTGACATTACTCCAGAAAAACAGATCTGATAGGACAACTCAATGTTGTTTAAATGCTGTAAATAGCAGTTTGTTTTTCCTTTGGTTGCATATTTTTGGGGGGAGGCATTAGTCTACACATTCAAAAGCAGGCTGTCTAGCAACCCTCTTATTTATTTTCATTTTATTTAACATTTATTGACAGGGAAAGTCAGACTAGAACAGAGCCTATTTTCAGTGGAGTTCAGGGGAGAAATACTTCAGATGCATGTCTTTGGAATGTGGGAGGAAACCAGAGTACCCAGAGGAAACCCATGCAAACACAGGGAGGACATGCAGACTCCGCAGAGAAGACAATCTAGCTGAGAACTAAACCAGAGTATCTCTTGCTGTGAGGCAACAATGTTAACCGCTGCACCAGATGCATAAAGTATAATTACCCACATATTTTGTTCCTTTTAAAGTGCATGTGAATACGATATAAGCACTGTACATTGAAGAAGAAAGAAAAGCTGAACACTATAGATCGCATATGGTACTTCTCACAAGTACTGTTAAAAGTACAATTAAGTTAAAGAATGCCTTTGTTTAGTGTAGTGAAAGCTTAACACAGTGGGTTTTTATGGCCACAACCTCAGCATGACTTCACATAAGCAATGGAATTTAGAATAGGCTCACTATCCAGACAAGATCACCTCTTTTGTGCAAATGGAGTTATGTATTCCTGACATTCAAAAAGCAAACTAGAGTCACAAAGAATTGGGGTAATGAGTAAAAAAGAAAGAAGACAGAAGGAAGAGTTTTGTCATTCCCAGTAAACAGACAAACATGCAAAAAGCTTCCTTAACATTATAAATGCTAATTTTCTTTTGCAAGTAGTTAACCATCCTAATAGGGGTCCCAATATCATTTATCTCGTCCTCATAAATATGATCATTTCTTGCACATCTCCATATCCTGCCTTATTAAATCAGACCATAAACTAGTGACCCTTTCTTTTGAAATTGGTGGTAATCCCCTCTGTTAATACCTTTGGGTTTCAGGACTTCTCAAAAACAAACATGTTACTTGATTACCTAAATACATTTTGCTGTAATCCGCTTCTGAGGGATTCCATTGCTAAAGTTGCTAGCTATAATTGTAATTATAATGCAGTCCCTATCTGCACCAAATATAATGAAAATTTCAAAACAACCTCCTGTGGTAGAACAGACATATATAAATAACTTCTTTAATGAGGAAAAATACTGCTTAATGCTTATAAGCTCTCATTCTGCCTACCTTAACTACGCACTTAAACAAGCTAATATAGAGATGAAGGGAACCATTATGAAGTTCATAGTTGAATATAACCAAAAATAATTACAAATCTTTCTTTAACTGTGTCAGTAAGTTGAACAATGTTCAGAGTTGGTCCACAATAATACTACACTCTGACCCAAATGAAATAGCTAATATCCTAGCTGAGAAATTTAGTTCAAATTTTACTTAACCCACAGTTATAGCTATTCCACATATTACACAATCCCAGCCACCACATTTTATTAATATAGATCCATTTCTCTTCTTCTTCTCTCATTCTCTTCTTCTTTTCTCAAAATCTATGAATACCTCATCCATGGAACCTGATAATATACTAGGCTGCCTGATTATCCATGGCAGATAAGGCCCATCCTAACTCACCCCCTACTTACCTTTTTCAATCTAATCCTCTCCACTGGGTACATTCCTGAAGCCTGGAAAATAGCTACTGTAATGCCATTATACACCAGTTGCCCAACCATGGACCCTGGTAATTATAGGCCCATTAGCCTCACTAGTCTCATATGTAAAACTATGGAATTAAATCTCTTACCCCTGGTCACTCGCCAATTATCTCTTTCCTCTTTAGCCTCAGTAATTTCTTTTAAAAAGTCACTGAAACAGTAGATAGCAGACATGCAATACATGCAACATATCTGGTCCTGGCCAAGGCCATTAACACTATTCCACATGCAGGTATTATTGACAGAATTATTCATCTAAATATAAATCCTTATGTTCTGCAACAGATTTCTAAATTGTTTTCTGACAAAACCTATGATGTTAAGAGTCGTATGTGCAACTTCTGAAAACAAAAATAAAGTGTCCAGTCATGTACCACATGGCACAGTGTTGGGTCCTCTCCTATTTGGCATGAATTTCTAAGGCATTCATACCAGCACTCATGAAAAAAAGTTATGTACTCACAATAACGTTCCAGGTTTGTTGTCCATCTCGCCGTTCATTCTTACAATGATGGGTTTGGAGCCGATCCTCAGCTCCAACTCAGCCGAATACTTAGCTGAAAATCTCAAACTTGGCTCATGGCAAGAAATTATCCCACAATGCAGTGGTGTAATTCCCCAGATCTTGTTTGCTGTTAATACCAAACAATATGTACACTATATACATATCTACAAACATATGCGTATAAACGTGTCTAAGTTCATACTAAATGTACTGGAAGGAGAAACAAGCTGAGATGAACTCCCGAGGTAGTGGAAATCTACCAGGTCCACAAGAAGTCTTTGGCAGGGGGAAGCAGGGAGGGTTCGTAAGAATAAACGGTGAGATGGAAAACAAACATGGAATGTTATGGTGAGAACATAACTCCTTTATGTTATGTTGCCCTTTCTCACCTTCATTCTTACAATGATGGGACAGCGTCCCTAGCACCTTTTTCCTGGGTGGCTCATGGGAGTACACCTTTAAGCACTATGGAACCAAAGGATGCCCTGTCCCTGGAGGCCAAATCCACTTTGTAATGAGTGATAAAAGTATAGGGAGTAGACCAAGTAGCTGCTGCACAAATATTATCTATGGGAATTCTGGCTAGAAAGGCAGATGACGTAGCCACTGCTCTAGTGGACTGAGCCTTTACTTTGAAAGGTAAATCTTTGTGATTTGAGTTATAGATAAAATGTAATACAATTTGAAAGCCAATTAGAAAGAGTAGTTTTTGAGACTGAGGATCCTTTTTTTGCATCAGAGAAGGATACAAATAATTGGTCAGATTTTCTGAAGTCTTTGGCTCTATTCCAATAGAATCTGAGTTGTCTGTGCACATCCAGTTGGTGTAATTTGTACTCTGCCTTGTTGCTATGGTGAGGAAAGAATACTGGAAGTTCTATTGATAGGTTTATGTTGTTTGGAGAAGCGAATTTAGGTAAAAAGGATGGGTTTTGTATGTAAGGATACCCTATCCTTACGAAAAATCAAATATGGTGGTTTAATAGAAAGAGCTAGCAGTTCCAACACCCTTCTAGCAGAAGTTATAGCCACTAGAAACAAGGTCTTCCATGAAAGGAACTTGAGGTCTGAAGACGAAGAGGGCTCAAAAGGAGGTAAAGTGAGATGAGACAAAACAAAATTTAGATCCCAAGGAGAAAGAGGTTCCTTGAAGGGAGGTCTTAATAAGGAAGCACCTTTTAAGAAGGTTATACACAACCTGTGTGACATTAAGTTGGAAGTAGTATCACCAATATGAAAATCAGAAATTGCAGCAAGTTGAACTATGATGGTTGCTGCAACTGAGCCTTGTTGAAACAGTTCCACCAAGAATTCCAAAATAGAATGAATAGGTGCAGAGAAAGGATCAATGTTCTAATCTTGAGCCCAAAGGGAAAACCTCTTCCATTTACTAGAATACAGCTTTCTAGTGGAAGCTTTATGGGAGGACATTAAGATATGTCTAACTGTAGGAGTGAAATTGTGAAGCCTGACTAAATTAGGAAGTAGAGCAGCCAAGCTGTCAGTTTCACAGTGTGGAGAGAAGGACAAAGCTCCCCTGATATACGAGTCAGCAGATCTGGCACTGGGTCCAGAATCCAAGGCTTCTCCTGAAGGTGAGGCCAAAGGAAAGGGAACCAAACTTGGTGAGGCCAGTAAGGGGCGATTTGAATTATCCTGCTTCCCGAGCTTTGTGCTTTCTGAATTACTCTGGGTATGAGAGGAAATGGTGGAAAGGCATATAGAAGTCCTGAGGGCCAATTGTGAGCAAGAGAGTTTCTCGGTGTCTACCCCGAAGGGAGTATTAGGGTAAAGTAGTTGATGTACTTGGCATTTATGGGAGTGGCAAAAAGATCACAGCAAGGCTGTCCCCATGTTTGGAAAATCATTTCCACTACATTTTGATTGCAAGACCACTCTTGAGGCATTAGGATTGCTCTGCTCAGCTTGTTCACTATCACATTGGACTTCCCTGGAATGTGCATTGTGATTAGAAAAAAACTTCCCATTGCCATACTCTTAGGGCTTCTCAACAAAGGGGGAAAGATTTGGTTCCCCTCTGCTTGTTTATGTACCAAACCACAGACATATTGCTTGACTGGATCACAATAGTCACCAGAGGGAGAGAGTCTTGAAGTGCTTACTAAGCAAGAAGCACTGCTCTCATCTCTAGGACATTTATATGCAAGTGAGCCTCATGTTCCTGTCGAGTACCTTGGACTGTTCTTCCCAGATAATGCCCCTCCCCCACCCTATCTGGGAAGCGTCTGTGGTCACTGTGGCTATTGGTTGAAGTGTAACAAAGGGTCTGCCCATTGTCACATGAGTGGAGTGTATCCACCATCTCAAGTCGTTCTTGCAAGATTCCATTATTCTGATCAGAAGAGACATTGGGAGCTCTTGAAGAGACCATTGGGAGAATAATAGCCATTGAAGAATCCTCATGTGCATTCTGGCAAGAGGAACCAGTGTAATCGTGGAGGTCGCTGTTCCTAATAAGCATAGAATTACCTTTGCTTTCACTTTGTCCTTGGGAAGGAGGTGAAGTATCTGCTGTCTGAGTGCTATAACTCTTTCTGTTAGAAGAAGTGCTACCATTGATGAAGTATCTAGATCTGCGCCTATGAATGTAATATGTTGACAGGGCAACAAGGCAGATTTTTTAAAATTGACTGTAATGCCCAACTGATTGCAAATATCCAATGTTAGATCCCTGGCTTGTAGGAGTAGATGCTTGGTGGTGGCAGACAGGAGCCAGTTGTCTAGATGGGGAAACACATGGAATCCTAGACATCTTAGGTAAAGACTACTGCCATACATTTGGTGAACACTCTGGAGGCTGTAGTGAGGCCAAAGGGCAGAGCTCTGAATTGGTAATGGCCGTCTCCCAGCCGGAAGTGTAAGTACCTTCTTGATGTCCTGTCCATTTTTATGTGGTAGTAAGCATCTTGAAGGTCTACTGAGCACAACTAATTGTCTTTCCCTAAAAAAGGACGTATCGACTACAGTGTCACCATTCGTAACTTTGACTTCTTGACAAATTCATTTAGCTTGCTTAGGTCCAATATGGGCCTCCAGTCCCCTGTTCTTTTTGGCACTAAAATGAATCTTGAGTATGTTCCTAATCCTATTTGGTCTGTGGGGAATTCTTGGACGACTCTTTTGTGGAGCAACCTTTGAATCTCTGTTGTTGCTTGTTCCCTTAGATTGGGTGGAACATCTGGGAGTGTTTTGGTCTGTGGGACAGATTTGGAAAAAGGGATGGAGTATCCTCTGGATATTATGTTTAGTACCCATTTGTCATTTGTGATATTTCACCAGGCTTTTGGGTACATTGATAAATGTTCCCCGATTGTCTCCAGAGTAGAGCAGTTGGGCCTCCTTTCAGGAGCGGTGATAACGGCATCCGCGAAAGGAATCACAGTCACCCTGGTTTTGCAGGCCTTCTCTGCCCCTGGGGAGGCATCTACCATTATTACCTCCCCTTCTGCCCCTGGGGAAGGTATCACCCCATGCATCTGGGAAAAATCTCTGGGATCTTTTGAACCACATCTTTCTGCTCTTCTGACCTTTGGGATAAGGTCTTGAAGGTAAAGAAAAACGTACTCCAATGGCAGGGAGAGTTTTCC
Organism: Protopterus annectens; assembly: GCF_019279795.1. Classification (NCBI taxonomy): domain Eukaryota; kingdom Metazoa; phylum Chordata; order Ceratodontiformes; family Protopteridae; genus Protopterus; species Protopterus annectens. Next base: position 312,463,281 of record NC_056750.1, on the reverse strand, counting down.
CATCCTGCTCGCACCAGGTTAAAGTGTCTTTTACTTTGGGTCCAAAGAGTGAGGAACTATCAAAACGGGCATTAGTAAAGATAGACTTAAAAGGCTCTGCAAAATTGCACAAGCATATTCAGGAGTGTCTCCTAAGGGAAAATCCAGAACCCGCTGCCCTGCTCGTTCCATCTGCTGTGTATGATATGAGCTTCATGGAGGAGTTGACAATGGAATTTAAGGTGGACAGCTGGGAGGAGACCTTCTCATTCACCCCTGCAGCTAATAAACCTTGTAGAGTATTTCCTAGATCTTTCAGGAGATCTCTTTGTAACCTCATAAAATGGGATTAGTAGTTCAGCGATTGCAGTGAAAAAGTCACTGAAGAAAAGATACGCTTCCCGTATCTGTCCATCGTATGAAAATCTTTATTCAGAGGATGAACAGATGAGAAGTTTCTGCAAGTTCCTTCTTGGTGGCTGCTGCCACCACCATAGCATCTACAGGTACTCCCCTTTGTTAGAAATTCCTTGCCCAAAGGAGCTGACAAAAATTTGTTTGGCCTCCGAGGGACTGGTTCTGTAGTGTCGGGTGACTCCCACGCCTTTCAGCTAACCAGATCCATTAGTTCATCGAAAGGCAGACACACCCAGGAGACTGAAGGTTGAGACCTGAAAGCTTAGGTACACCGACTCCTCATCAGAAGGGGTGGTGGTCTGCCAGACGCCTCTTTGCTTGAGGATCTCTAAAATATCTGCAAATGACATATCATAGGTAGGTATTAGGCTATTAGCCCTAGGGCCTATATAAGCCTAGCCAAAAAGGTATCCTGGCTTTCGCCACCCAAGAAAATTATTTTCCTGTGCCCCTGTTGAGCAGAGCCACAGAAGTGATCCCTGGGGCGAATTTCCTATTTCCCATCCAATCATCAAGATTTTTCTTGAAGAGTGCTAATGAGGAGCTCTGTTTGACACAGATAGGTAGTCTGTTCCAGGGTATAGGAAGTCTCTGGGACAGGAATCTATCCATCCAACATGTTCTGTTTATTGTGGTGACAAGGTTTAGGTTCCTAAAGCATGTGGCTTGGAGGGATTGGGATTTCTTTAAGTGGAGCATGTTCAACAGCTCTGGGTTTGAAATAGCTTTGTATGTTAGGCAGAGATTGCCTCTGAGTAGGCGATATGCGACGGAGTAAAGCTGGAGTTTTTTGAGATGGTCTGCATAGGGCATCTGTTTGAGGCCAGTAATCCTCTTTGTGAGGTATTTCTGTGGGCTTTCCAGTTGTAGATGTCTTGTGAGGTACATACCAAAAGGGGCATTGTACTCTATTAATGGGTCTAATGAGTGATGAGTAGAGGGGAACAATGACCACTTTTTTTTTGGATGAGAAACCTTTTCTGATGAGGTGAGCCATGTAGAAGGATTTCCTGAAGACTGTGGTGATGTGATTATCAAAAGAGAGACTACTGTCTACCTGTGTCCCAAGGTCTCTTATCACACTTTCAGCATTACATAGACTACCACTTATGTGGTAGTTCATGGTTACAGAGTTTTTACCAAAGGGGATGACAATACACTTTGTGACATTGAGCTTCAGGCCATGGCTTTGACACCAGGCAGCTGTCTCAGTGAGGCACTTTTGTAGTATGTCCACATCGTTAGGAGTTTTGATTATGGCTCCTAGTCTGCAGTCATCTGATGTCTGATTGTCAGATGATGACCATGTGGACCCTTCCAAATCATCGAGGTCAGTGTCTGAAGTGATGGACTCATCTGGAGAGTCAACATGCTTCCTTTTGCAGGTTCTCTTCCAAGGTGGCTCCTCAGAAGAATATTCTGGGGAGGCCTCAGATGAGAGGGGTTCATCCAATGGGGGATCTTGAGGCTCTGGGTCTCTGCTGTCTTGAGGAATGGGTGGTGCTGAGACAGTATTCTGGTGCCCTGGGGGGGACAAGTACTGGTATCCTTCTGTGGTGCTGAATGAGTAGACAACACACTCCTCATCAGCTCAAAGGTGGACCCCGCTGGCTCCAAAGACTACCCCGGCTCCAAGGAGACAGCGGAAGGCAATGGAGCCAACAAGATCAGACCCGAGGCCGATGTGGGAGCTGAGCTAACCCAAGCCGATGTTCCAAGGGCTAAGCTCGGCATCGAAGAATATCTGGGCCGAGAATCCCACCTGGGGCTGACCAGGGATTTCCGGCTCCCAGACTCACCAGACGGTGCCAAGACAGACGGAGCAGATGTCGGCACTGTGAACACCGAATGGGGTCCTGGAATGAACAGGTCCCCAGTAAGTGGTACCGAGCACTCTGGCTCTGAAGGACCAGCTTGGCTTGGAGGAGAAACAGTGGGCACAGTAGGCTCTGAAACCAAATGGGTGGGTGCAGAGAATAATTTGGTTAGTGCCGGCAACTTGAGGAGTCTACACACCACCCATTCCATGTCCTCATCTGATAAACTTCTTGTAGACCTGGAAGATAGGGAAGGAGATCAAGACCTATGGAGGATTGACGATCTCAAGGTCAGAGAAACTGGCGAAATTTCAATGGACCGGCTCCGAGTGGAGGTTTTTTTGTGGCTCCGAAGGCTTTGGAGCCGAAGTACCAGGCCTATCAACCAAAAGGACTTCTGATGGCTCCAAGGACTGTGGAGCCAGGGAAGTAGTGCCCTTTGAAATCTTTGGGAGTTTGACTGGTGGCTCAGACTTAGCTGATGTAGCTGGAGATGGTCTTTTGTGAGATTTATCCTTTTTTGAGGAAGAGCTATGAATGGCTTCCTCAAAAGAAGGCTTTAAGAGCACTTTTAGAATCAGCTTGTTTCTTCTTTCCTGAAGAACTCTAGCACTAAGTGAATGACAGAAGGTGCAGTCTTCTTGGAGATGAATGGCACCAAGGCAATAAACACAAACATGTCCATCTGTGATAGACATCTTTTGTGAGCACTTTTGACATTTTTTAAAGCCTGAAGGCTGATGTTCATAGGTTCATAGGTTCATAGGTTCATACTAGGCTATCTGCCCGAGGGCATTTACAAGCCTAGCCCATAGTTTTGTAGCTTACGCCACCCCTTTAGTATGGGGAACTATACCCATTATTTTGCTGTGCCTCTGTTGAGCAGTGACACTGAGGTAATCCCTGGGGTATATCTGCGATCTCCCATCCATTGGTCAAGATTTCTCTTGAACAAGGCCAGCGAGGTGCTCTGCCTCACATATACTGGGATTTTATTCCACAGCATAGGAGTCTTTGGGTGATGAATCTATCCCTCCAGCACGTCCTATTAATAGGCGTGTCGAGGTTTAAGTCTCCGCCCTTGTGGCTCTGACGGATCTAGATTTTTGAGGTGAAGCATATTCATCAAATCTGGGTTTGACATGGCCTTGTATGTTAGGCAAAGGTCACCTCTGAGCAAGCGGTGGCGACTGAATAGAGCTGGAGTTCTTTCAGTCGGGCAGCATAGGACAGATGTTTGAGACCCTTTATCCTTTTGGTGAGGAACTTTTGTGGCCTCTCCAGCTGCTGGAAGTGTCGGGTCAGCTACATTCCGACTGGCGCATTGTACTCAATGATTGGTGTCATGAGTGATGAGTATAGGGAGACTATGACCTCCTTGATCTAGATGAGAATCCCTTCATGATAAGGTGGGCAATGTAGAAGGTCTTCCTAACTACTTTAGCTACATGGGTGTCGAATGACAGACTACTATCAACCTGCGTCCCCAGGTCCCTGATAACTTCTTCTGTACTCAGTGGATTGCCACCTATTTGGTAGCTAGGGGTAACCTTGTCTTTGCCGAAGGGCATGACTATGCATTTTTTGGCATTTAACTTTAGGCCATGGCTCTGGCACCAGTTATCCGTTTCTGTGAGACCCTTCTGAAGGATATCTGTGTCAGATGTGTTTTCTACTATGGCCCAGTTTGCAGTCATCTGCAAACTTTGTCAGCCATAACCCTCCTGTGTTTGCTTGTACTTGGAAAAGTAGATGCCAAACAAGAGTGGGCCCAGGACTGAGCCCTGTGGTACACCACTTGTGACAGGCTTTGAGTCTGACATGGCGCCAGCAACTCTGACCCTGTGGGTTCTGTCACTCGGCCAGTTTGCAACCCATCTTGTGATGTATGGGTTAACATTTAAGCTGATGAGTTTTTCAATGATACCCGAGTGGGGTATTGTATCAAAGGCCTTCGCCAGATCGAGGTAGGCTGTATGGACTGCCTTTCCCTCATCAATGGCTTTGGTGACTGTTTCAAAAGTCAACCAAGTTTAGAAGGCATGATCTGCCTTTGACAAAGCCAAACTGGGATGGATCCAAAGTCTGCAAATTCCCTATGTCTTTATTTATGAGGTCCATTATGATCCTCTCCATGGCTTTGCAGATAAGGCTTGTCAAGCTAATGGGCGGTAATTTCCAGGGTCGGTGGAGGCACCGCCTTTGTGAAGTGGGACCACAGTTGCAGTGCGCCACTCCTGGGTGCGTATCCAGAGGTAAGACTATGATTAAACAGCTGTCCTAGCTGTGGGTTTAATTCCTCGTTGAGTTCGTGGAGCACACAGCCGGGGACACCATCAGGTCCCATGGATGCTGTGTTTTTTGCTTTGGAGAGAGCAGTTCTCACTTGGGCGTTGGAGATGTTTGGGGGCTGCAATCGCTTGGTATAGATATCTCTCCTTTTGGGGAGGGGAGAAGTTTGCACTGAACCTGTCAGCCAGTATGTTGGCAATGTCTGCAGGATCAGTAATCTTCACATAATTTTGAACTAGTTCTGAGCATATCTGGGAGTTTCCTCCCAGGTTTCTAACATAGCTAAAGAAGGCCTTATGATTGTCTTTTGAGTCTTTAGCTATTTTTCTCTCAAAATTTGCTTTGGATGATTTTATGAGAGCTCTTAGTTTTTTACTTATAGTGATCAAGGGTGTCTTACCTTTTAAGGATTTTGCTCTATCTTGTAGTAGCTTCCTCCTTTTGTTGTAGAGTTTGTTTATGGCTGGGGTCCACCAGAGTGGACGCTTGCCTTTGGTACAAAGAGTCTTTGTTTTGCTTGGGATTGCCTTATCCATGCAGTCCTGCAGGTGCTGGTAGAAGGCATTTGTAAGTGATTCAGCGGCTTGAGTACTGTTTTCCGTCGGCTCAGGGGCCTTAAAGGAGACCACACTAGTCTTTAGAAGTGTGAAGTCGGCTTACGAGAAGTTCTTTACTGTGGTCTTTTTATTTCAGGTGGGGGTGGGATGAGGACCTCCAGCGAGATTAGTTTGTGATCTGATCTCACCAGTGAGGGGTATACTTCCGGTGTTGAACATTGTGCTCCCATGTTCGTGATGATGAGATCAAGTATGTTTTCTCCTCTTGTGGGGATGGTGACTAGTTGTTCCATGGCATTTGAGTTTATGAATTCCAGGAACTTTTGGGCTAGGGTGTTTGGGCTTGAGTAGTGTTCCCAGTCTATATTAGGGTAATTGAAGTCACCTAGTATGATGGTGTTTGGTGATACATTTATCCCCTCTAGTGTTTTCAGGAAGGCCATGTGAGGTTCCTGAGTTTGTGAGGGTGGCCTGTAACATGCTACAATTTGCAGAGCAGTCTTGCCTATGGTTAATTGCACCTGGATGGTCTCCGATGCATCGTGCGTTGCCACCAGTCTTGAGGTGTGGGTGTCTTTGATGAATATGGATACCCCCCCTCTCTCTTTTTGGTCTTTAGACATTTCCCAAATAAAGAACCTAGAGGCTATAGCAAAAACACAACAAATATTTATAACCAAGACTAATATGTTAAAGGTTACTGCAGGACAATACAAGGAGCAATGACCAGGGAAAGAAAATTAGAACTTCTAACTAAAACAGTTCTAATTTCCACACAAAAACAATAAAACAGTGCAAGCCCTCTAACTTAAATGGGTGCATACCTCTCTAACTTAAACGAGCTATGAAGAAATACACAAATAACCACTACACGGTATAGCAAACGGGGCTAGAAAGCGACAGCAAAAGCTGTGCTAAAGGGAGAAAAAACTATAACTATTTAACAAAAAGCAGCAAGGAGACACAACAAGTTAAACCTAGAAATAATAAAGCTAAATACATGCAAAAATAGCAAATTTTGACAAGGTAAATAGAAAAATATGTCACAACTTAGTCACGGCCAAGATGAGCACATCCAACCTCGTAAAGCAGCAAGCGAGATCTGGGGAATTACACCACTGCATTGTGGGATACCTTCTTGCCACAAGCCAAGTTTGAGAGTTTCAGCTAAGTATTCGGCTGAGTCAGAGCCAAGGATCAGCTCTGAACCCATCATTGAAGGGAGAAATGAAGAATGAAGGGAAGATAGGACAACATAACATCTATGTTTAAGTCTGCAGAGGAGTGCATATTAGTTGATCTTATTTGATCTTCCACCAACAATTGCTCCAGCATAGGTTAGACCATGTTAATACCCGCAGCTGGGACAATGGTCTTAAATTTGAAAAATCATGCTATAATTCATTTTGTTAACCAAACATTTTCACATTCCATACAGCCTCCAAACAGACACAGTCATAAAAGATCTACACTCTCTTATTGCCTCTTGAATGAAAGGCTTAATTTCTCTTTCTTTCTATATCATCAGACTCATTATTGAATACAAAACACCTTTTTGCATGTATTTATTTAAACAGATCACTGAACTTGACAAACCACAGAGATTCATAAATAGAAAAATCAGTAGCCTCAAAAATCTCTGTGCTAAGTCTTATAGCCATAAAAGATCCAGCCTTCTTTGACAAGGTTCCTTGCCATGAAAATGGTATCTCAAATTCCTAGTTTCAAGGAAGCAAGTATTGTCCCACTTCTGAATAAACCCAACCCTACCTTCCTCAGTGACTTCAGATCGGTCACATTGACCTCAAACGTCATGACATGCTTTGAGAGGATTGTGAAGAAACACCTATCTGCAGGTCTTCTGAAGTCCTTTGATCCACTCCAGTTTGCATACCAGGCAAATAGATCGACTGCATATGCAATATCGGTCACACTTCACACTTCACTGAAACACCTAGATGGGAGGAACAACTACATAAGGCTACTGTACATTAACTTCACTTCTGCGTTTAACACTGTGATACCAGTGCAACTGGTGGATAAGCTCGTGAATCTCATGATAAACAAGCACCTATATAACTGGACTTTTGATTTTCTGATTGGTAGACCGCAATGGACATCTGCTGGAAACACCTCTCAATGCATAGTCTTGAACACTGGCATTCCCCAAGATTGTGGGCTCAGTCCTTTGCTCTTCACCATCACCCATGATTTTACTGCAAAACACAACTCAAATCATATTATAAAATTTGTTGATGATACCACAGTCTTGGGTCTCATCAGTGGTGGGGATGAACATAACTACAGGGACGAGGTGAACGCTTAGATTGTCTGGTGTGAGAGAAACAATCTGGACCTAAATGTTAAGACCAAAGACATGATTATGGACTTCAGAAGAAAAGCAACAGTTCACCAACCACTCTCTATCAAAGGGGAAGTAGTAGAGAAAGTCAAAACAACCAAGTTCCTGGGCCTTCACATCTCAGATGACCTCTCATGGACTGTAATACCAACCATATAGTCGTGAAGGCTCAACAGAGGCTTCACCTCATGAGAAAGCTCAAAAAGGCCAGGATCCCAGTGTGTGCTCTTACCATGTTTTACAGGGGACCTATCGAGAGCATCCTCACTAGGAACTTCATAGCATGGCTTGGCAACTGCAGAGTTGCTGAGAAGAAGAAATTACAGAGGGTGGTAATGGTGGCTGAAAAAATCTTTGGTACAAACCTCCCTTCTATTCAGGAGCTTTTCTTTACAAGATCAAGAAAGAGAGCATATAAAATACTATCTGATTCGACCCATCCAGCCCACAACTCGTTCTCACAAGTTGCGTCTGGAATGAGGTATCACAGCTTCTGCTGTAGGACTATCAGATTCAGGAACAGTTTGTATCCTACAGCTGTGAGACTTATTAACTTGGACACCAACCATAATACCTGATACATCGGAGCCTCTTTTTTCATTTAATCCTGCAATTACCACCATTATTATTATTATTATTATTATGCAATATGATGGCTATACTGAGTCATGTCTAAGGTTAACAAGTGCAATACGGTAATTAAGCAGCTGCTATTCACTAATCTCTATTTATTCTCTGTCATAACAATGAAGGGGTTTGGTGGTGGGTCTATTTATTATTTATCATTGGATAACAGGCATTGAGTGTGTTTCTGGAATGTGAACTACCTCTTGCATGTCATGTGTGTTATTTTCTTTCTTATGTTATTCTCTCATACAGCTGTATCTATGTAATTTGCACTGCATTTCTCTTGTGAGCTGACAATCGTAATTTTGTTTAGGCTGCACGTTTGTTGTCCTAAATGACAAAAAAGTTTCTTTGAAATCTTTGCATCTTTGAAATCTAGTTAAAGAAACTAAACTTTTGTGATACGATAGATGGTTATCTCAAGATCTCCCTCATCTTTGGAACAAACTTCAGCAGCCTTGCCACGTATTATTTATTTATTGACATTTGTTAACCAGGTTTGTCCAACTGGGCTTGTGGCCCATTTTCAGTGGAGACCCAAGGAGAAAAGCTCCAGTAATACATTTTAAAACAAGTATAATTTTAAACGATACTGATATAATAGCAGTTATAGCAAAACAATTCACATATATCTTGGGTTACATGCATAAAGTTAAAGTTGCATTAAAAAGAAGCTAAGTAACAATTTTACATTGATATAGTTCAATAGGTCAACAATTAACATTTTTTTTTGTATAAAATTGTGCAAATGCATAGTAGACATTAGAGAGGGAGGTGTAATGAGGTACTAAGTATGATCCTTTTGAGGGTACATAAAGGGAAGGAAGACTAGGGTCATGGCAAGGGCAGGTTCTGGAATTGAGAAAATAAGCTTTTAGTTCATTTTTAAAGTGTGAGGCATGGGAGATTGAATGTAAGTCAAGGGGAAGTTTGTTCCAAGCATGGGCAAGGGAGTGTTTGTAGAATAGTTTGCCTACTGACCTTTTTGGGTGGTAGATATCAAGTAATTGTTGGTTAGAAGTATGGAGGGTCCGGGATGGGATGTAGATGGAGACTAAGGAAGATAGAGATGGACAGTAGGAGGGTTTATAGAGTGTAGCATATGAAATTGATAAGATAGCAGAAACTGGGGAAGTTCAAGCCATTGGAGAGAGTTTAAAGAAATGCAGTGGTGTGAGTTGTATGGGGAGTTAGTAATGAATCTCGCTATTTTATGGTAAGTCTTTTGCAGTTTTAGAGTGGAGGCCTGGATATTGGTAAGAACTGGGGCAGTGTATAAGAGGGAGGGGTGGAGGAGTGACTGGCCCAGGGTAAGTCTAGATTCAGGGGTTAGGAATTTTTTGTTCCGATACAGCAGACCTAGTTTCTGGTTTGTTTTTTTTATACATTGGAGTATGTGTAGGTTGAACTTGAGTTCGTCATCGATAATGGCCCCTAGGAGTTTTGTGTGGGTGTCAGGTTGGATGTTTGTATTGTTAGAAGATGTAATAAAAAAGGAGGTTTTTTGATGAGAAAGAGAACGGGGAAGGAAAAGTAGGAGTTTGGTCTTTTGGGGATTTAGGATCAATAGGTTGTGAGAGAGCCATTGTTCAGTGGATAGTAGGGCCTGTTGTGTTAAGGAGTGTAGTTCAGGAATGTTATTTGAGAAGGATATAAGTGTGGAGTCGTCGGCATACTGAATAAGGGAGGATTCTTTGCATGAGGTGTAAAGATCATTGGTGAAGATGTTAAACAAAAGGGGTCCCACGATGGAGCCTTGGGGAACACCAGTGGAGATGGGAAGGAAAGGTGAGAAGGATGAGAGCCATTTGACAGATTGTTCCCTGTAGGTAAACCTACACGAAAGGACGGACAGCCTGAAACTTTCCCCCCACAATACCTTTTGCTTCCCTCCTTCAGGTTAAATGGAATTTTTAAATAGTGGTTTTTGGCTAAACTTGTAATGTTTGTAGACTGCTTAGATACTAACATATGAACCCATGAACCAATTTATTGCCAGCATTTTGAGAGTCATACAAACTTGACAGTGTATTAGACAGTCACATCTGAACTACAACTAAGTATTACATATCTTAGTGCTCATAATTTAAGAAAAACACAAACATTAAGGAGATGGAAACAGGCTCAGCAGGTGTTAAATTTTTGAGACAGGAAGGACATAACTATCTATGGGACAAAATTATACAGAAGAATTCTATGCAACCACAATTTATGAGAAGCAGGTATGAGCCTACAAGAAATAAGAGGAATAAGTAAGCTGGAGTGAGTAGGAGGGTTTTGTGACAGGCAAGATGGTGAGGGTGAATGATTTATAGATCCATATATGTCTAAACTTAGGATCCGGTCATGCAGGGGGGAAATTACAGATTTTGTCACTAGGTTTTCCTTCTTCGTTGCAAACACAACAGTATGCTGATAGATGAAATGAACTGGGATGGAACTAAAATGTAAAACTAACAACTTAACACTGTGTTCCAAGCAAATCAAAATCTTTCTATCTGATCTCCAGCCAGGACAGAGGTAGCACTATAGTGCTTCCTGTAAATATCAGTAGTTAGCAAGAAAGCAAACAGCTAAAGTTGTTTGAAAGGTATTTGAGATGTACTAGGGTGAAGCAGTAGCACCACCAGTATAAAGAAAAGTGATCAAGAGCCTAAGAATCCACTTCTGATAGTACAGTCTCTGTAATCCATCCTGCGCCTTAGATTTTCTGAAATGCTGGGCCAAATAAAATATGAGGAAGAAACCATATGCAAGTCAACCTATAAAGCCCATCTTCTTGATGGGATACTGAAAGAAAAGGTAGGACTACAGTCAAAATTGTGCTATCTAATAAAGTTATCCCAATAAAATACACTTTGAGGACCAGGGCCAGGTGAGCCCACAACTCTACTGTTCTGTTCCATTAGGTGACCAGTAGAATAAGTGGCTGGACTAGCAAATAACATCTTACTGATATCACTGGCTTTAGCAATGGCACACATGTCACACACACATCTGAGTGCTGAAGGGCTTAGCTCTATTCCCACCAGGGAAGATGTAACTAGATTTCTGTTATTTTTGCTACCAGACATAGAAAAATGTTACTGAGGGCAACAGCCCCAGGTTAGTAAAAGACTAATGAAATGCTTGAATGCAGATTTACTGTTAGGTGGGGAATATAAATTTCAGGAAAAACAACTCTCCCCAAAGTACAGGAATAATATACTAACTTTTCAGTTCGAGTAACAAGAATATAGAGGATGATGTCATAGCAGGTGCGATGAAAGGAGATACTGCCAACACAGCTAGATGGGATTTTGTAAATAACTATATGTCATTGGTGAATATCAAAATGATTTATATAAGATGCTTGTGCTACAAATGTATTAGAACTGTATGTCGTGTGTATATCAAATTGTTTGTACAGACGTGCGAGTTGAAAAAGTATTTGCAAAGTGCTGTTTGAAATGTAACCACAGTGGACCCTATTGGAGGAGAACAGAAATGTACATGTACTATTCTGTTTAAATATATATTTTAATACTGGAAACTGGAATACAGGAAGTTAACTTCAGTCCAGCAAACTTCAGAAAAATAAGTGAAATTAAATTACTTTATGGCTAAGCCATGAAAGATGGTATATTTCAGTTTTCAATGCAGCAAGAGACACAATGTCTATGCTTGGAAACTTTCTGTATTGTCTTTAAGGTGAACTAATTTCTAGTCTTGAAAGCATGAAGGAATGACTTCCAGCATCTGCCAGAGATCTGAGGAGAAGCCCTTGTCTGTACATTTTTACAGGTAGATGCTAAATGCTACCAGCTGCCATCAGTGGTTGTTTTGCCTGGGAACTAGGAGTTAGATGGCAATAAGTGATGTCATGCTGCCAGCTATCCCAGCCGTAATATTTTAGATATTATTCTGAGAAGTCTCTTAGTGAGACAGAAAATTCTGCATTCTGTCTTGGACCTGACAACAACTAGAAGATCCATTCAACATCTGCCTTGCTCCATTAGTAAGCTCTTAGGTTATAGCAATTCTCTTAGATTCAATCAGGAATATAGTGAAGCTTAGTTTAGATGTTTTTCTTTATTTATTTGAGACTGTCCTGCAATGTTGTTTTAAATATTTCCAGTCATTTTGTACTCTGATGCCACTGTGAATATATATTTAGTATTGTCTTGTTCTTTTATTATTATTAAATATATTTAAACCTTTCATTGTGGCTAATTTGTGTAGAGGTATTTAAGTTTTGGGAGTACTTGCATATTTATTTGGTGACACTGTGTGGGCCACATCTTGGTCAAACTACCATTTGTATTAATATTAATATTACACAGTAAGACTGAACACCCTTTGTTAAGGGTCTTAAAGTAGCTGATAAGGAGTGATTGGTGGCAATAACTACCTTATAGTCTAGGCAGAAGGGGGCATAGCTCTTAAAGTAGCTGATAAGGAGTGATTGGTGGCAATAACTACCTTATAGTCTGGGCAGAAGGGGGCATAGCTAGCAAACCTGTGCCAATCTTTCCAGGGGTGTGTGTGTGTGTGTGTGTGTGTGTGTGTGTGTGTGTGTGTGTGTGTGTAAATCAAACCTCAAAGAGTGTGTGTGTGTCAACTACTTGGGCAGGACATGAAGCACTGGTTGGACAGAGGGTGCTGGAGGTCTTGGCTTGGTCACTCAGCTGACGTCTCACATCTATAGCTGTGCCAGTGGGGAGTATTAATGGAGATCTGGAGAAACCAGCCCCAGACTGACTGTGGTCTCTGTGTGTTCTCAAGGGAAACTGCCCCTTGATGCATTGAGCTGCATCTGGTAATACTGTGTGCATCTTGTCATCCTCCTTAGTGTACGTCCCCCACTGGTGCCAGGGGTGAGGACTGAGACTCCTTGATTACCTATTCTCTATATCCCTACATATCTATATATACATTGATAGATAGATAGCTTACTGTTGCTATGTTTAAAGAACTGTTTTAAATTACATTTCTGCAAAGATACTGTGAAGACTGGTAGAGATGGGTGATGGCTGCCAGCCTAGCCAGAGAGAATTTTATACATAATTCTATAATTTGTAAATATGAATGTGAATCACAGGCTTATTTTCTTAAATGAAAAAAAGTTACAAAAATGTGGCAACAGTGCTCTCTACTGACCCATTAAAAGCACGTTGTGACCCTTTGATTTAAAGTCAGCTCCAGTCTGGCTAGATGAAGGCTTCCTGCCTACTGTTTTAAGGCTAAAGTTAATGACCATGATTTACATATGGAATGTCCTTTATTGCTCTAAGTGTAAAAGAATGTAAATGCAGTTTCTGTCAGCCTTTAAACACCAGGAAAGTGTGAAATGATGTACTGTTTTATCAAAACTGCAGTTTCAATTTAAAGAGAGAGAATCAGAAGACATTAAGCATTTTTGTCTTGATATCCAACTCATCAGCACTCTGCCTGTTGTCATATGTAAGTTATCTTAGACTTGTGTTTTCTTTTAGAGAGCTACAAATTAGAAAGTTTAGACTATGTGTTTTTCTATGATGCCAGAACTGTACTACTGATTTATTTTAATTATTTCTGTGTTATCTCTGAACTCTTGACTAGCACTGACTGTGTAGTAGAAAGTATTGTCTGGTGGTTTTAATTATTTATTATTAAATATTTTAAAATCTTTTAACTGTGGCTGGTTTGTGCAGAGATAAGGTAAGTTCTAGAGTACATTGCATATTTATAGAATTTTCTGTACAAAGCCACTCTAATAAGCCTTGACTGATTAGTCACACTTAACAATTGGATAATAATATTGCACAGTAATAATTGGAAACCCTTTTAAGGGCCTTTGGGTAGCTGATAATATTAGCTGGGTGGTGGCAGCTGGTACTACCATATAGTCTGGGTAAAAGGGGCACAGCTGGAGAACCTGCGCCAGCCTTCCCCAGAAGTGTCTGTGTGGTTGTATAACCTCTTATAGCTAAGTGTGTGCATGTCAGCTACTTGGGCAGGGACACAAAGCACTGGTTGGACAGAGAGGGTGCTGGAGATTTTAGCTTGCCCAGCTAGGCTGAGATATGGACCCTAAAGCTGTCCCAGTGGGGAGTCTTACTGGGGACCTGGAGAGCAAGGGAGTGACCAGCCCCAGACTGACTGTGATCGCTGTGTGTTCTTAAGGGAAACTGTACTTTACTGTGTGTATTTGTTGTCCTTTCCTCATATGAGACACCCCCTCTCTGGTGTTAGTGGTGAGGACTGAGGCTCCTTGATTGCTGGGCCAGGGCATGGGTGCCACAGATACCCCTTCCTATTTATCTTTATAACATTGCAGTGCTGAGGTCTCTGTTGGGTGTTGGAGTAATGGGTCAGCTTGTGAAATTAGAATCCACTCATAAAATCTTTCAAGGCTAGGTATAGTTTAATTGCAGTGTGTTTTGAACTTGTTTTTACCTTTTTGGTTTGTGTAACAGATACTGCAGAATGCAAAGACTCCAGCAAGTGTATTCAGTTTGAATATACATGTGGCTTTGCTGGCCCTGCTATAAGCAATGCCCTTTTTCATTTTTTCCAGCTTTCACATCATACAACTCTGCCATCTTCTTATACAAAGCCTGAGTTTGAGACAGCAATCCAGCCTTCTTATTTTTACCCCATTCTCCTAATGTAAATGAAGAATTTAAATGTGGGTTGTCAATATACTTCTATTCTTTACATTAGTTTGTAAATGATCTCATCTGTTGAATGATCTGCATAATTTGTGTGTCCAGTAAACTACACATCTCTGAATATATGCAACATCTGTGGGTATTTTAATGTTAATCTGATTAAACTTTTTGAACTATACTCATTGTGGTTTGAGGGTGTAATAGTCTCAAAGAAATGAAACAAAATTATAGCCCCATATCCTAAATTTCATAAAAAGTCCCAAAATCCAAAGGAAAAAAATGTCAAAAATAAAACCAAAACTTTATTGCACAGATACAACTTTTGCATTAATCACAGTCTTCTTAAGAAAGCCATCATCAGATTGGCAGAATATTCACTTCAAAGAGCTTGAATACAATCTCCTATAAGACATAAAACTGCAATCTTCAGTGAACGGGTGCTCTTCTGATTAGCATATCTTTAAAACTAATTACTTCATTGATGACTGGATAAGTAATTTTCTCATGTTCATCAGAGCACACTTGAACACAGAGATAAAATATTTTGTTTATTTGCATTTCTTTACCAGGAAAGTGCAATTTTACTGAAAAAAAAAAAAGTTCATGGAGGGTCTGGTGAGAAAAGCTCCAAAGTGTACATTAAAATCACACCATATACAACAAAGTGATGCTAACATTGCAACATGATTCATTTGTACATAAAACAAACTGATGACAGTACAGTACAAGTCACTGAAGATAATATTTTAACATGATAGTAAAATAATTGTAAAAATCAAAGATGTCTTGATATAAAAACACTACTATAGGAGTTTGTGATTGCAAGATGTTTGAATATTTACAGTATGTTCAGATTCACAAAATACTGAGAGCTTGCAGGATACTTCCTAAAGGTGTTTTGATAAAGTGCAAAAGGTGTATAAAGGTGAAAAGGCTGGTGAGGCTGGGAGATGGACAGGCATTTGGGACGGAAGAGTGAGTGGTTGTAGAGGGAAATGTGAGAGGGAGTATGTAGGGGTGTAGATGTGTGATCCACGTACAAGGCAAATAATAGGACAAGACTCACTAATTGACGCTGTTGGGATACATATAGTTAATGCAGTCGACTTGGGGTAGATTAACAGGAGCAAGTCTGTCATTAAGAAATATTTTATTTTTTTATTTTAAACTTATTACATGTCTAATTAAAGCATTATTACTGTTGTTCTTATGGTATAATCAGGCTCATACAGTTTTTCATTCAAAAAAATATTGCTACACATATTAATGTTTACATCTAAATTTGTTCTGTTCTATACATATAACACACTGTGCTTTATCTCCTGATATAGCCCAGATGTCTTATTACTTCCTTTGTTTAATTTGACCTTTTTTTTTTTTTTTGTGTACAGGAAGTGTGAGCTAGTCAGATTTCCTTAGACATCATATAGGCAAAGATAAATCACAATGAAGGGTTATCAGTGTACGTATATTTTATATATATATATATATATATATATATATATATATATATATATATATATATATATTATTTATTTTTTATTTATTTTACATTTGTTGATCGGGCTAGTCCAACTGGATATATGTCCGTTTTCAGTAGAGGCCCGGGGAGAAAAGCTCCATCAGTTGTACACTTTTACAAAAAGGCTTAAATGGTTACATAAGAAAGATAGCAAGTAAAAACAATTAATATAATCAGATAAAAAATACATTGGCATAAAAGGTCACATGACATCATAGCAAGTTAACCAGATAATATAAAAATATAAAAATATTTATTTATTTATTTATTTTTTTAAGTTAACAAGGGTAATGGTAGAGAGAAGAGTTGGCATTAGTCTGGATTAGTGCAGGAGCAAAGCCAGTGTTTATTGAGATAAATTTTTAGTTGATATTTGAAAAGTTGGAAAGAGGTTAAAGAAGTGATATCAGAGGGTAGTTTATTCCATGTTTTTCCAACAGAGTTGGAGAATAAACTGACACCTGCATTATTGTTAGGTTTGGTAATATTAATCAGAAGTTTATTTGAGGAACGTAGTTGTTGCAGGTTGTTGTATGGAGAAATAAGGCTAGTAAGTATTGGTGTGTTGGTTGGCTGATATAGAATCTTATAAGCAATTAAGATCTGTTGAAGTACAAGTTGGTTAGGAAGTTCAATCCAGCCTAGTTCTTTTAGGTTCAAGCAGTGATGAGTTCTAAAAGGAGATCCAACAGCGAATCGAGCTATGTTATGATAGGATGTTTCTAGTTTCTTCATGTTGTTTTTGGAAAGATTAGTGTAAATGGGGGAAGCATAGAGAAGAGTGGAGATTAGGTGAGATCTAGCAATGGTGGACCTTGCTGTGGGTGTTAGGAAAGGTTTGATTCTGTAAAGGGATCCTATTTTTTTATTAACTAATTTTATGGTGTTATTGATGTGAGAGTCGAAGTTGAGGTTATTATCAATAGTTATTCCTAATAGTTTTGTGGTCAAGTCAGGATAGATGAGTGTTCCGTCAGTGGACGTAAGAGTAAAATAAGGTGGAGTAGATTTATGAGTAGGTGAAAAAAGTAATAGTTTTGTTTTCTTGGGGTTAAGGAGTAGACAGCGGTAAGAGAACCATTGTTCTACAGCACTAAAAGCTTTTTGAGTAAGTGACTGGAGTTCTGTTTGAGAGTTAGCAGTACAGATTATAGTTGAGTCGTCTGCATATTGTATACAGGTAGTATATGGGATAGCAGATTGAAGGTCATTAATAAAGATAGAAAATAGCAAAGGGCCTAGGATAGAGCCTTGAGGTACGCCTAAGGAGATAGGTAGAAGATTAGAAAGTGAGTTTTTCCAAAGTACTGCCTGCTGACGATTTTCTAGGTAAGATGCAAACCAGGACAAGGCAAGATGATCAAGAGCCAGAGATTGTAGGATATGTAGTAAAAGTTTATGATTCACCATATCAAAAGCTTTGGATAGGTCGATGAAGACAGAGGAAGATAGATAGTTATTGTTACGGTTAGTGTTAATGGAGTTAGTGAAGGAGAGTAAAGCAGTAGTGGTACTGTGTGAGGGTCTGAAACCATGCTGACAGAAAGTAAGTTGTTGTTGAGAAGGTGATTTAGTACTTGTTTGTGAATACATTTTTCCATGATTTTTGCGATTGGTGAGAGGAGAGCTATTGGACGAAAGTTAGAGAAATCATTAGAGTTTCCTCCTTTATGTAGTGGGATGATATGAGATATTTTCCAGATAGAGGGGAAGATTCCTTCCTTTATAGATCTATTGATCAGGATGGAAATAGGGTAGGCTAAGGCTTTGGCACCTACCTGTAAGAATTCTGCAGGCAGTTTGTCTGCAGAGGGAGTGGTAGGTTTTAACTTTAGGAGCAATGATGTGATAAAGGAGGTAGAGACTGGTTGTAATTGGAGGGTAGGAGGTGGATTTGATGTGGATGGAAGAAGATTTGAGGTATCAGGAGATAGATGACTAGCAAGTGTTTGGATAGTATTCGTGAAGAATGAGTTGAAGTCATTTGCTGTTTGTTTAGGGTTTTCTGGGTTAGAGTCCTGGGAATTAGGTGTAATGGAGTGACCTGGAGACAGAAGATTATTAATACTGGCCCAAAATTTTTTAGGTTCCTTATTAGTGATGTTCTGCAGCTGAAGGTAATAGTTGTTTTTGTCTGTCAGGATAGCTCTTTTAGTGCTGTTTCTAAGCTCTCTAAAGTTTTGGCGATCAGTTTGATTTTTAGTGGTGCGCCATTTCGACCATGATTTATTTCTAATAATGATTTTATGCCTAGTATTATTAGTTAGCCAGGGTGCTACTTTTGATTTGGTTCTGATGGTACGAGTTGGGGCATGTTGGTCTAGAATTGATAAGAATGTAGAGTTAAAGTAATCTACTGCTTCATTAAGGGGAAGATATTTCAATGAGGACCAATTACAATATTTTAGATCAGCTAGAAAATGTTCTGAGTTAAAAGTCTTTTTTGTTCTTAGTGTTCTAAGTGTGGCAGGTAAGGTTAGATTGATTTTGTGTCTAATGACATAAGTTAAAGAATGGTCGCTTAGATCATCTGGAAGGGTACCGGACTGGTAGGTTTGTTGGGGGGTATTAATCAGAATCCAATCTAGGATAGATTCATGGTTGTTGGATTTATCAGTTCTGGTTGGACAGTTAATGAGATGAGAGAAGCCGTATAGGTTTATGTGGGATGTAGGGTTTATACTATTAAAAGAATTCCAATCAATGTTAAAGTCACCTAGAACTAGTGTTTCTTGGGGGAGGTTGTTTGACAGCAAGCTAAGGATGCATTCTAGAGTGTTAGTGTTATTTCCTGGGGGGAGATATACACAAATTATGTTAATAGCTTTATTAGGGTTGATTTGAAGTTTTGAGCTGATTACTTCTGCATTATTGTCATGAGTAAGGTTAAGATTTATTATACTAATTTGTAGTTGTGCTTTGTACAGAATTGCTACGCCACCTCCCTTTTTGGTTTTACGGTCCAGTCTAAAGATATTATACCCGTGAGGGGTAATTTCATTATCCTTAATGGTAGGTTTTAGCCAAGTTTCTGATAAACATAAGATATCAAAATGGTGAACATCTAAAAGGGTATGGAGTTGAGAGATTTTGTTACAAATGCTACGTATATTAAGATGAGCTATGGTGAGAGAGTTGGTATAAGTGTTTGATGATATAGGAGAAGCTTTGTCTTGTTTAATGTAACTATTAGTGTTTGTGCTATTTGGGCCAGGGTTAGGGTGAATGTCCCCATCCAATAGTGATTGGAGCAATAAGAAATATTGGAGCTGGGACTGTTTATGTAGGATGTCAATATATTTTTTATTTTTTTGTTTACTTAGCTTAGGGTAAGCAAGTTTGTAGTGTTTGGTAGATACGTAGTTAGGTTTGGTAGTAAGATTTAAGGTGGTTGGTATAGAATGTGAGTTAGGTGTAGAGGTGTGCTTAGAGGGAAGCACAAGAGTAGAGGGGAGTGGGTGTTCATAGGAGGTTAGGAGATGAGTAATCACAAGAGGAGGTAAGAGTGTTAAACAGATAGTTATTTGAAAGTATATTGGGAGAGATAATGTCCACATAGTGTAAGTTAGGGAAACTGACAGTGATAAAGGAAAATAGAAGGAAGAAGAAAGGAAAGTAGTGTTAAGACTTTAAGAGGTAGTGTGGAGGAGGGTTCTGAGAAAGCTGGGTGTGGTATGAGATGAGAGGGAGGGATTGGCAAAACAGGGGATTATACCTGATTGGTTAGGGGTGTGTCAATATGAGGTATAAAAGTAGGACTACTGGGGGCGGGTGGAAATTGGGGGCAGGGTAGGGGAGCGGAGTGAGCCCGTAGGGCGAACGGCGCGGGATGAGCCCAGAGAAGGAGAAAGAGTGGTGAAAAAACAATCAGAAAAGAGAGAGAGCAGAAGGTAAGTTTACTGAGATGTGTAGTAGGTTGAAAGATAGTCAGAGAAGTACAGTTGTGGGTATGGATTTGGAGGGATTACAGTTGGAGAGGATAGTAGGTTATGTGAAGGATTGAGATGGGTGTTAGCTAAGTGGAAGACAAAATGTAGATAGGCAGTCCAATGAGAGATAGTAAGGGAGAGGGTTGCAGAAGAGGTGCAATGGAGCAAGGTAGGTGAGATGAGGAGGAGAGTGGCAGGAGTATGAGAGACAGTAGGAAGACAGTGGAGTGCCAGTTGGTGGGCAGTTAGCTAGAAGCAACACAGTCGTAGTATCAGTAAGAGGGAGGCAGCTGAAAGTGAGATAGTGAAGTATAGAAATAGATAGGGAGGGGAGGGTTGTTCACAGGACACCAAAGGGGTGGATAGGGGAGTATTGGCTGCAGGCTAACCTGGCAGGGAGGC
Source organism: Protopterus annectens (assembly GCF_019279795.1). Taxonomy (NCBI): domain Eukaryota; kingdom Metazoa; phylum Chordata; order Ceratodontiformes; family Protopteridae; genus Protopterus; species Protopterus annectens. Next base: position 312,442,745 of record NC_056750.1, on the reverse strand, counting down.
ACACTGCGACCTACCAGTAGGTATCTACTACCTGAAGTATTACAAGGTTAGGAATAACACATACTTCCAAGACAAGTTCCTTGCTGGGAGACGAAGGGAGTTTTAAAACTTGATAAGAATGTCCTTGGTTGAGGCTTCTTTATTGTGGCCTTCGAGTAGGGAGCAAAATTCAGTAGGGTAGAGCAGGATGGGCTGGATCACAAGCTGGAATATGCAAGGGGAGAGAGATAAAAACAAATTATGTAACTAAGTGAAATGTTATGTAGCAGGCAGACAAGAGACAAGTGTGCATAAGCTTACAGTAATAACAGTACTAGATAATATATAGGTAGAAAGCAGAGATGAAAGAATGTTAGATTATATCACAATATGATAAGTTATATCAGATTCAAGTTATAGCAAGATGGAATTAAACTAGTAATATCACAGGTTAGCAGTTAATTAGTAGGATAATGCAGTATAGTGAGCTTAAGACAAAAAACTCTACCAAGTTCAAAATGCATCACAAAAACAGGTTTTCCACAGTTAACATCCAAAGTATACCTTTTAAGGTTGCACAGGTTTGCTAAATAAAGTTAGATATAGTAGCACAAAGGACTTAGGAGTCTATCAACATGTAAAACAGGAGTTGGGAAAATAATAAGCCTCGCAGAGCAGTTTACAGGGACAGCGAGTAGAACCTAAGTGACTGAGCAGTAATCAATACAAACTAATAGGTTACAGTAGCATCGAAACTAGATTTAGCATCAGCTCAGTTTGATGAGTTAGACCTGTAGATAAAATCTATTACTGTTTATTTATCAGCTGTGCATATTGCACTACCGTAAACCTTGCTCTTAACAGCTGAAAGAAGGCCCCACTAGCAGAACGCTCTATAAATTCAGCGTTTGCATCCAGTGTGCAAAAGTGGCTAAACTACAAAAGATAAGTGTAGCAATGATACAACCAGGTAAAGTAGGTAAGAAAAACAAGCTTCTAATTGCTAAATAAGGTCTCCATAATGCTATCGCTCTATACAGTCAGCGTCAGTAGCCAGTGAGCTAGTTTATTCAAATGGCAACAAAATATTCACAATAACTAGTAACTCACAATGAAGGCAGGAAACAAGCTACCAAAGGCTACATATAGGCTCGGCAAATACTAGCGTATTATACAGTTATACAGGCAACAAAATATTCACAATAACTAGTAACTCACAATGAAGGCAGGAAACAAGCTACCAAAGGCTACATATAGGCTCCGCAATACTAGCGCATTATACAGTCAGCATTTGTAGCCGCTAAGCTAGATAACCCAGATCAATAGTTAAAGTTTCATTATCAAGACAACATAAAATAAAAGTAAGAAAAGCAAGCTACAATGGCTGAGAGTAAACTCCGCAAGCAGAGCGCTCTATGTTTTCAGCATCTGCAGCCGGTGAGTAAGATTAGGCAAAACGAAAGTAAGAAATGTAGAAAAACAGCTGTGAGATAGTCACCACGTGCAAATGCTAAGCTGAGATAGGCGTTTCTAGCTGGTGATGAAAACATATACACTACACATAACAAAGCACAGTACAATACAATACTACAATAGTTAAAGTCCCATTATCAAGACAGCATAACAATAAAAGTAACAAAAGCAGGCTCCAATGGCTAAGTGTAAGCTCCGCAATCAGAGCGCTCTATGTTTTCAGCATCTGCAGCCGGTGAGCGAGGTTGGGCAAAACGAAAGTAAGAAAAAGAGAAAACAGCTGTGAGATAGTCACCATGTGCAAACACTAAGCTGAGATAGGCGTTTCTAGCTGGCGAATAAAACATATGCACTACACATTAACAAAGCACACTACACCTTAACAACAGCAGGAGGTGAAAAACAAACTTTACATTCTGCAGACTGAGTTCCAGCATAAATAAATAAATACACTTACCGTAGGACACAGCGAAATGCTAAGAGCCAGGGAATGCACAGCAGCCAGCTGGAGGTTAGAGGAGTAAAGATGGCACCTGCCTGAAGGAGGTGGCTATATAGAGTAGGGGCGGAAGTTAGGCAAGAGGGGGAAGGGGTGGGAGGGTAGAAAAAGGAAGGAGATTACAAACTGAGTCCAGCTACAGAGTAATGGCTGAGAGTAAAAGGCTACAACAGAGACATTCGTGGAGGAAAAGGTAACAGAATATAGTGAACTCTAGAGGAGTTAGGAAACCAGGAATCAGAAGAGGGAATAATAAGTTAAGAGGAAGGGAATGGGTGAGAGGTTAAGAACAAGAGCCCAGAGAAGGAGAAAGAGTGGTGAAAAAACAATCAGAAAAGAGAGAGAGCAGAAGGTAAGTTTACTGAGATGTGTAGTAGGTTGAAAGATAGTCAGAGAAGTACAGTTGTGGGTATGGATTTGGAGGGATTACAGTTGGAGAGGATAGTAGGTTATGTGAAGGATTGAGATGGGTGTTAGCTAAGTGGAAGACAAAATGTAGATAGGCAGTCCAATGAGAGATAGTAAGGGAGAGGGTTGCAGAAGAGGTGCAATGGAGCAAGGTAGGTGAGATGAGGAGGAGAGTGGCAGGAGTATGAGAGACAGTAGGAAGATAGTGGAGTGCCAGTTGGTGGGCAGTTAGCTAGAAGCAACACAGTCATAGTATCAGTAAGAGGGAGGCAGCTGAAAGTGAGATGGGAGGGGAGGGTTGTTCACAGGATACCAAAGGGGTGGATAGGGGAGTATTGGCTGCAGGCTAACCTGGCAGGGAGGCACACTGCGACCTACCAGTAGGTATCTACTACCTGAAGTATTACAAGGTTAGGAATAACACATACTTCCAAGACAAGTTCCTTGCTGAGAGACGAAGGGAGTTTTAAAACTTGATAAGAATGTCCTTGGTTGAGGCTTCTTTATTGTGGCCTTTGAGTAGGGAGCAAAATTCAGTAGGGTAGAGCAGGATGGGCTGGATCACAAGCTCAAGAAAATCGAACCCAGAATTCTCTTCAGTGACATTTTCAGATGCACAGCATGAATTTGGTAAGCCATTGGGTCCACTTTGTAATTTTGAAAGCCCAAATTCTCGAGTTTTGATACATCGAACTTAAAACATCGAGATTTTAGAATCTCGAAACTACAAAGTGGTGCAAAAAAAATTGACTAACTAAAACAATGCGAGTTTGCTGGGGGGCAACCCCCCTGCACACCCCTCTGCAACTCAAATATACCATCTCCGGGATCGCGCTACAATGAAGAGAATGGTAATGCTCCTGTTACACTTACCATTCTCTCCACTGTAGTGCAATCTCGGAGATGGTATAGTTAAGTTGCAGGGGGTGTGGGGGGTGCAGGGGGGCTTGCCCCCTGAAAAAATAGTTTTTATTCTTTTTATTTATTTATTTTTTTTACTTTATAATTTTGAGATTCCAAAATCTTGACTTTCTGGGATCGGTATTTTGAAAGTCGAGATTTTGGGCTTTTGAAAATACGAAGTGGACTTATAGATATATATATATATATATATATATATATATATATATATACACACACACATATATATATATATATATATATGTATATACATATGCACGCACACACACACACACACACACACACATATATATATATATATATATATGTATATACATATGCACGCACATACACACACACACACACATATATATATATATATATATATATATATATATATAAAGAGAGAGAGGGCGCAGATGTCACAGAGTCATACATACTATAAGGGTCTCTCACTATACTGCATGACCATTCTCACCTTGCCAGTACCCTCCATTGAGCAGCATCGCCTTCCTCCCAGATGGCCATTCCATTCAGTACTAGACTAAATTTGTTGCTACCTATGCAGTCATCTAGTTTATGTTTAAAGGAAGATAGTGAGTCACACTGCTTAACCTGCAGGGGAAGTTTATTTAAGGATTTGGGAGGCTCTGGATTATAAACCTATCCCTCCATCGTTTTATTTACCTGAGACTGCATATACACAAAGACATATCTATCTACCTATAAATCCATAGATATATATATATATATATATATACACACACACACACACACACGCGCACACACACACACACACACACACACACACACACACACACACACACACACACACACACACACACACACACACACACACACACACACACACACACACACACACACACACGCAAACACATATATGTATATAGCACTTTTTGCTACTAATACTAAGCCATACTTAAACGAGAGATGCTGTTCAAGTATTATTTATGGCAAACAATGTAATAAAACACTATCTTAAAGTTCCACAATTCACTCTGTCTTTTGACTGTTTTTTATCTTCCTTTATTCCTGACCATGTTTACTAACCATTATTCTTTCTATCTGATATCAGTGAGTTTGTATCTCATTCCTCAGTTTCTCCTCAGCTCCTGCAGACATTGCTACTTGGTGCCTGATCACAGTATTTCACTTCATTTATATTTAACCACATACTTCTGCAGTGAGACTCGGCTGTATCGATGCAAGTTTAATGCTGCTGAGATCACTCCATTCCTTTACAGTTCATCTTTGGTTATCACATGAAGTTAACTTTGCTTTGTAGTTAGATATTTCCTGCTTTCATCACTTGTGATAAAATTCCATTGTCATGTAAACAGAATTCCTCAGGTTTGCCTCCTATACTATTAATGGACAGAGGCAGTTCCAAAATGCTTTATCCTATGCAATGGTCTCCCCAAATTATCTATGGTATGATCCCAGTTATTCTCATTAGGGTGATATGTAATTATCAGGTCATGGGATGGTTAAGGCCAATCTATAACAAATGGCATGCAAGCGCAGCTAGCCCAGTACTTGCCTATGAACCTTTAAGTGTTTTATAGCTGCTGATGTTCTTCATATTAATCATTGCTGCAGTAGCCGTAGCTATACGGATTATAACCTGCAGCCAGCCAGCTTACAAAACTTCAGGGCACCTTTCATGCACCCAAACTGGCAAGCAGCTTATACTGAGCTGACTAAAAGACAAGTCTGGGCACAAAGCCCTTCAGAACTTTACTACCATTGAAGAGTATGCTCCTCTGAGGATTTTGAGGGGCAACTGTCGGATTGTGCTTTCCTTAGCTGGGCAGATAAGTTCCCTTTGGGGGAAAAAAAATTATATTTTTCCTCTCTATTTTTTTTACTGATGTTTTATTGCTTTCCTCTTCAGGAAAGTTATTTTAAAGCTTGGAGTTTTGTGTTTTAACATACTGCAACAGACTTAGAAGTGGAGCACTCATTATCTCTGACAGTTTAAAAGTAGTGTTATCTAACTGATATTATACACTGACCTCCCCCATTAATATTCCAAAACTTGCATGCTGATTGGTCAGCATGCACTTTGTAAATCAGAGTTATAGTAATGGAAAAAGGTCTGGTTGCCCGGACTTTTTCCATTAGTATTACTTTTTTTTTTTTTTACAGCAACGGGGAATGCAAGATCTCCGTTGCTTTTTACAAACTGTCTCACTATGTTAAACGAGTTGAAAATAGTGAGACAGCTTTAAAAAAAGTAACGGAGATCTTCCTATCCCTGTTGCTTTTTTTAAAGTTGTCTCACTATGTTCAACTCCTTCAACATAGTGAGACAGTTTGTAAAAAGCAACAGAGATCTTGCTTTCTCTGTTGCTTTTGCCCACAGCTCTGATGTACTGCGTAGGCATACGCATGTGCAGTACATCAGAACTGCCACAGAATACCAGACAGCTGCGGAAGGGCAGCAAGGAGGCATTATACAATGCCATTATTTAAGAAAAGTAATTACTTTTTTTCTTAAATAATGTCATTATATAATAGCAATAACCCACTTCTGGGTGTGGGTAATGCTGGATTTACCCACGGTTGTCTTTGTTTGGCCACTCAGGCTTTGCCCTCGTGACCAAACCATACCAACCGTGGGTAAATCCAGCATTACCCACACCCAGACGTGGGTTATTGCTGTAATATTTTATGTGGAGAAATTGTGTTTATTTTAACACTGTGGTGCTACCATAGTGTCTGAAAGTGTTTTTTACTATGTTTATTCTGCCAAAAAAACTTAGTTACTTTTGGTGAACTGGAGGTTTTTCTGGTAATGTTACTGGTATTGCTGCTTGTCTTTCCCTGAATAACAGCACCATTTTCAGCTTCACCATGGATCAGATTGTTATTCCCATGGACGAACCTTCCAGCCACAAAAAGAAAAAGTTAAGCAAACAGCCTTTGTCACCACACCAGGCTAGCAATTTGCCAGAGTCGTACCTGAGAACACTCATCTTTTACTTTGGATCCTTCTGATGTAGCACCTACAGCCACTATGGACCAGATGTTAGGCACTTCTTTTGTGGCTGTCGGGTTTTCGTCAGTATGCAAGAGAGAAAAAATCTTGTCGGTCCTGGGAGAGGGAACAGTTTCCCGGTTGTGTCAGAATGCCATACCCACACCTGAGAAAGCAATGGCTGCCATTGGTAGCATGGTTGGCCCATTTTACATGTACAAAGCCAAACGAGTATCCACTCCTCCTCAAATTTCATTGAATAGGAGTAGTTTACTAGGACAGGGTTTGATTCAAGTTATTTATCCTTCTTTACAGTCGTTTCTAGTACAGGAATGTGGGATGCCTCCTTTCCTGAAGAGATTCAAGATTCTGAATCTCAACAGGTAGATGCAGGGACAGATTCAGGATTTTGTCCTAAGATTTATTAGTCAGAATCAGATGAGAGCTCATTTTTGATTCTCCCTGTGGGGGGGGGGGGGGGTTCTCTTTCTCTGAGACTATTACTAGAATGTCCCAGTGTTATCAGTGCGAGGACACTGATGTTTCTCAGCATCTCAAAAAATACTATGAGTTACATACCCATAGATCCTCCACTTTCAAGGAAGCCGCATGTCAAAATGTTCTTGAAAGGGGTTTGCATAAGAAACCTCCAAGTAAACCGGTGACCTATCCTATTAATTTTGTATCAGAGAAACTAAAACTTGCTCCATTTGAACCAGCTAATCTGGCTGACTTAAGCTTCTTAACATGGAAAACAGATTTACTGATAAGAAGGATAGCTGAGTAGCAAGCTCTTATATTGAGCCAATCCTGCCTCATTTTGCAGAAGGACATCATTTGCTTGAAAACTAATCTTTCTTTTATACCTAATGTGGTATCAGAGTTTACTTTAAGCCAAACTATCTCCTGAACCTAAAAATGAGGCAGGAAGAATACTCCATACCTTGGATATCCACAGACAACTGAGGCACAAAATTAAATTTTTCACATCATCGGATCAATTGTTCATTTCTTGTGAAGGTAAGAAGAAGAAAGGACAACTGCTGCCAAAGTAGACTATTTCAAAATAGTTGTCCAAGGCTTTTGTTATAGTCACTATGACAAATCTATTCCAGGCAGTATCAAGGCCCAGTCTACAAGGACCTTGGCTTCTTCTATGGCTTTTTGGAAAGGACTTGATTCTAGAAGTAATCTAGAAGCTGCTGCTTGGTCCTCTGTATATATTTTTACAAAGCCATATAAGATGGATTCCTTCTCCAAGTCTATATCATACTTTGCTAGGACCATTGTAGTAGGGCTCCTGGAGTTTTCTACTTCCACCTCCCAAGTCTACTAAACTAGGGTAATCTACCCCAATAGCGAAGACTATATTCAGCAGTAATCAATATGAAGAACCTAGTACAGTTGTGTAAGCTGAACCTACATTAACAACATATATTTGAATGATTAATGCTGTAGTAGCTGCTCCCCCCATCAATCCCCTTTATTTTTAGTGTATTTTTTTATGCCAGGGTGTGGACATTTTAATTTTTTGTTATTCCTAGCCTTGTCCTTTCAGGGCTCAGCCTTCCTCTCTCTGTTGGCAGGATAGTTGTGAAGGGATTCACACCTAAATTTGTCTGTTAGTCAGCTCAGCTCAACTTGCTTGACAGTTTGGGCATGTGGAATGTGTCCTGAAGCTTTGGAAGCTGGCCAGCTGTTATAACCTTGGCAGGATATAACCCTTATAGCTAATAGTACTGCGACAGTGATCATTCAAACAACTACTGTTATGAGAAGTTCAACTCACACAACTGTACTATTCTAATGCAAAAATCACCTTCTCTTTTTGTTCTTTGATGGTACTTTCATGCCGGGATTAATGGTTTATCTCTGTATTTTGCTTGGCCTCGTTTGTATTTTTTACTTAATGTTTTACTGTATGACCTTTTCAGCCATTGATCTGGGTTTTATTTGGAATATTTTTGAATTTACTCTAATGTTACAGACATCAGGATTGTTTATACGCTCTGTATTTCTAAAAGTGTGGCCAAACAATCCACTTGTATTGCAGTGATGAGCTCAAAAAAGGGCAAAACGTGTCATGTTTACAACTAGTGGGATTTGGCTTTACTGGCCTGAACACAGCACTAAGGACTTAAAGTAAAAGTAAAACATCACGGGCATTTAAAAGCCATGTAGCTGAAATACTCTTATGTCATTAAGGGGTATCTACTACAGGAGGATTAAGGTTTCACACAACAAACGCTCTAGCTTTACTGGGTCTTTCTTCTAGTTTTTACAAAATTAATTGTCTGGGTGACCTTTTTACCTTTTGGTTTGGATATTTCTAGTGTCATATTGACTCTGCATAGGTGTTCTGTTAGACTTGTACTATAAACCTTAGGCAACGTATAACTTTATAATAATAGCATTTACTAACTCCTAACTCCGAATCTTATGGTCCGGCATTAGTGCATTAGCCATGCATGACTAATAAGCATTGCCTTGTAAAAATATCCTGCCTCCTCTAAATATTCATGCAGGTTCAATGCTACTCCACTAATCACAATACCATATGAAAATACGCAAAACATGCATTTGCAGACATCTAATTCCCTGTTACTCACAGCATTAACATTCTGGTATTGGCAAACCAAAGGTAAGAGAAACAAAAGTTTTCTTCTAAGGGGAAATCTTCCACTCCCATAAATGTGTATTTTGTAGTGACATACTTAATCTAAATCTGTAACTTCACTGTAAGTAAAGCAAAATCCCCAACTGCAGAAACCTTGAGTGAATGACTGCCACTGATGTGACTGATGACAGTTTTCAAATCTGATGACATTTAAAATTCTGTTAGTGAATAAGGCATCAAAGAGTGCACAGACCAATGCCAAAACAAGGAAATGTCAACAGGAAACAATACTACCTACTTATATGTCCATCTTACTGATATAGGAATGCAGCAATGAAATACAGGCTTATTTGATTTTTATTTTGAAATATGAAGCTTATACATTTATTTTAAAAACTGTTTTAAGTATTATCTTTGCAAAAGGGACCTGTTTTATATATCCTGAAAAACACCACTCTGCTGTACTCTCGGTTAACTCGAGCAAACCCTGTTGACTTTACTTACTACATATTTTAACCTTGTATATTACTTTTACTATGGGCAAAGGATATGTTATAGCCACATAGTAACCTTAAGCAATGTGTTGTTTATAGTAGTGTGTACTGATATACACTAAACATATTATAATGGAAACTATTTGCAATCTTATTGCTCTTTCTACAAGCAGTGAACAATGTTTGGATCACCTCTGTAATGCACATCGCATCTGTCTTTTACTCACTGACCAACAATAACATTGAAATTAGGCTATAATCTTACCTGCCCTCAGTCCATACCTTCTGGAAGTTGGATTTTTAGTTCATCTGCATTAGATTACCATTTAAAAAACAGTAACATTTTTCTAAATAATACTTTCTCTAGTTCTTTAAGCCTATCATGGGTAGGCCTTCTTTCATATTTGCCACACTGTGTACACATTCACACATTCATTTTAATGCAAGTTTCATATGTTTATGGTCAAGAAGAATCTTGGGATTCTGACTTTCTGCTATCATTAGTATAGTCAGGAATATGCTGAATACTTTTTAATAATAATTTGGTGTAATGAGATGTGTTATAATTTAAAAAAATGAAAATATAACTGTTTAATTGTAAATAATTTGATAAATGGCTTTTGGGGTGTTAATGAGGAAGCCATTTGTAAAAGCCGTAGTGGTACAGTGGTAGTGTTGTTGCCTCACAGCAAGAGGTTCTCCTGTTCGATTCTCGGCTGGAGTGCCTTCTGTGTGGAGTCTGCATGTCCTCCCCACGGTTGAGTGGCCTCCGTAAGACATACGTGAATGGGCGTGCCTTTGCTGAAGGTTGGGCGTTGGGCTGGAAACTTGGCACCATAAAAATCTACTGCCAATCATTAGCGAACCGGAGTTCCGCTGTGGTGACCCCACACCAGGAAAAGCCAAAATGACAAACAAGTGAGAAAGCCATTTGTGATGGAAGAGGGCTGCATTCTGTGAAATGATACATAATTTTCTCTCTTCATAAATAATCTACCCTGGGACCTTTACCCATACTAATTGCATACTTTACATAGAGTATATAGCACTTGCAGGACCAAATAACAATAGTGTCTCAGTCCAAAGAGAAGTCCAGGAGACTTCTCTTCCATCTGGAATTGACTTCATCTTAATAAATGTAATGTTAATACTCAGAAAAGCTCAGTTATGTTGTTTCACACTCACAGAAAGCTTCAGCATTCACATAACCTCATCATTTTATGAGCCCTCAAACTCTGCTCTCCTCTCCTCCAAGTCGAGGAACAAAGGTACTTTGGTTACTATTTGATTAGTATCTAAACTTTCATGAACATTTTGAAACCCAAACAAACAAAGTACTTGCAAAGTAAAGAATATCTTATAAAATCTCAATTTTACCTCCTGTAGAAGCCAAACAATCCATTGTCATCCATGTACTATGTTCAAGATATGAGTATGTACTTTCCAGTATCTTCTTCTGTCCTTCACAAAACACTTTATCAGACTTCAATCAACCAAAAATTAAATACTTTTATTTATTTTACTTATTCTCCTTGAATTTGTAACCAGGGTAGAGCACTAATCCCAAATGACACACATCAGTCCCAGCCTGGGGACTAATAGACTAGCTACTTAGATTTATCCACCTCTCTAAACAAAATGAACACCATTGTGTCACACTTAACAGAGCTACATCACTCCCTATTAGTGCCAGAGCTTCTCTGCTACTTAGCACACCTACGTTCAAGAGATTGCACAACAGCTACTGTCCTCCTCTAATCAATAAATCAGTAATCAAATGCACTACATCCTCTCTGTGCAGCTCTGACACTATCAGTTACTGAGACCTTCCCTTACTCTTTCTACCTGCATCATTGCCAAAAATTGTCCTCACTTGCTGGAATGCATTATCTAAACATATTTGACTGATGCCCCCGACTCCCTTCTCACTGATAAAAAAATATATATAACTGCTTCAGATATAGCCTTTAATTTTAATAGCCATTAATTTTGTTAATCTCCTTTTCTTCCTAAGACTGCATTCTATAAATCTGCTATATATATATATATATATATATATATATATATATATATATACAAAATCACACACTTTAAAATAAAAATCGAAAAGAATAAGTGGTATGGGGAAAAATTGACACAAACTATTAAATGGATAAGGGGTATGGGGAAAATTGACACAAACTATTAAATGGATAAGGGGTATGGGGAAAATTGACACAAACTATTAAATGGATAAGGGGTATGGAAATTGACACAAACTATTAATTGGATAAAGGGTATGGGGGAAAAGCTGACAAACTATGAAAAGGATAAGAGATATGGGGGGACTGACACAAACTATGAAAAGGGGAAAAGAAAAGAAAAAGCCTACTTTTTTCTTTTTTGTACTATTCTATGGAATTGTTTGGTATTATATTTCATCATTTTTTACTATGTTCCTGTTACACTTTGTATATTGCTGTGTCAACATATTGTCAGCTTCTCTGTGTTGCTTTCCTTCTCTAGAATATATTATATATTATCTGCATATTTCATAATATTTGTATGGAACTTATACTTGCTTGCCCATCCCAATTCATGGCTTAAAATGGTCCTCAGCACAGCTCACTTACCCAGTTAATAAAGGTTAAATAGATAACTAAATAATTCCAAAACACCTAGCTATGCTTCTCTTTGTTACTTCATAAGTTGAATGCAGTTTCAGTCTCTTCCCAAAATATTTTAAAGCTGTGCATTTGAATGTGATAAAACATTAATTCCCCATCTGGAACATAATTACTTCCAGACTGGCTGTGTTTTTTCCCAGTACAATATTAATATTGCAGTGTGAATAACAGCTACACTGATAGGTGCTGCTTGCCTGTTCGTTATGCATATAAAAACAAACATTTATTTGCACTTTATTTCAATGATATCAGATTAGCACCTTTGGTGGGACCATAATGCCTTCCATCCAAAGCCACTGGTGTAACATCATATTTATCCTTCATACTATGCCTTTTTCTTAACTTCAAGTGATGAGCAGTGCAATTACCATTCTTACCTTTGTTCCCCCCCCCCCTGTGTCCTGTTCTTGTACTTCCTCCCTTTGTACAAGCCCAGCCACACCCTTAACTTCCCCAATGAAAAATCTCAAAGGAATACATATTTAAGAAATGCACATCAAATCCATAGCCTGATGGATTGTAACAATCTCCATCCACTACTGTTCTTCTGTAATAAATTGTGTTTAGTCCCTAAACCAATGCCTGTAAAAGTCACTTCCCCTGCACATTCTGAAATACACAAATTACTAATAATGCTACACTTTGGAGATATACGGCACAACCCTGGCCTATCGACTCTTCATCTCTCAATATATTACATGGCACCAGTACTGGAAATGCTATCTTAACAAAACATTAGAAAGAAATAACCTCAGTCTGAAGTTAGTCCATACCCCTCAGTGGGAAGTTATTATACCCATCAATGAATCATCGCTTAAGCCTGACTTGCCATCCTCATGTCTGAGATTGTTTACATTTGCCTGTTGATGAGTTATAAGGCTACATGAAATTTAACTCTAGGTGCAAATGTGTACATATCAGTATCATTTAGAGAGTTCTTTTCTTACTCGAATGTTCAAATTTTTTCCTCAACTGCTTCCCAGCCTGTGCTAACTAATAATAAACTGAATCTTAGAATCCACTTATTCATAGGTTCATACTAGGCTATCTGCCCTTGGGCATTTATAAGCCTAGCCAGAGTGCATATTTGGCTTTCGCCACCCATTTTAAATTAATTTTGCTATGCCCTTTTTTGAGGTTAGTATACTATGCCTCTGACTAACAGTGACACAAAAGTGATACCCGGGGTACTCCCATCCACTCATCACGATTCCTCTTGAAGAGAGTCAATGAAGGACTCTGCCTAACCTGGACTGGGATTTTATTCCAGAGTGAAAGGAGCCTCTGGGTTATGAATCTGTCCCTCCAGCATGTCCCATTTATTTCAGTGCTGAGGTTCAAGTCTCTCAAGTGCGTAGCTCGATGGGATTTGGATTTTCTGAGGTGCAGCATGTCCATTAATTCTGGGTTGGACATGGCTTTATACGTCAGGCACAGATCGCCTCTGAGCAGGCGGTATGCCAGTGAGTAGAGCTGGAGTTTCTTTAACCGGGCAGCATATGGCATCTGTTTGAGCCCTTTGATCCTCTTGGTGAGGTACTTTTGGGGTCTTTCCAGTTGCTGCAGGTGTCTGGTAGGGTACATCCCAAAAGGGGCATTGTACTCAATTATGGGCCTGATGAGGGATGAGTAAAGAGGCACGATGACCTCCCCTGATCTAGATGTGAATCCCTTCATGATTAGGTGGGCTATATAAAATGGTTTTCAAACCACTTTGACCACATGGTTGTCAAATGAGAGATTGCTATCAACTTGCATCCCCAGGTCCCTAATTACTTCTTTCGTACTTAATGGATTACCACCTATGTGGTAATTTGTGGGCACTTTGTTTTTGCCAAAGGGGATGACTATACACTTCTTGGCGTTTAGCTTGAGGCCATGGCTCTGGCATCAGTTGTCTGTTTCTATGAGGCCCTTTTGGAGGATGCTTGTGTCGGCTGGAGAGTCGATTATAGCGCCCAGTTTGCAGTCATCTGCGAACTTGGTCAGCCACAGTCCTTCCGTGTTGGCCTGTATCTCCGAGAAATATATACCGAACAGGAGAAGTCCCAGGACAGAGCCTTGTGGGATGGCACTTGTAACTGGTTTGGAGTCTGGCATGGCTCCAGCAATTCTAACCATGTGGGTTCTGTCCTTGAGCCAGTTTGCAACCCATCTAGTGACATAGGGGTTTATATTTAAGCTGGTGAGCTTATCTATAATGCCCGAGTGGGGTACTGTATCGAAGGCTTTTGTGAGGTCCAGGTAGGCTGTGTGGACCACCTTCCCCTCGTCAATGGCCTTGGTAACTGTTTCAAAGAAATCGACCAGGTTTAAGAGGCAGGATCTGCCCTTAACAAAGCCGAACTGGGTAGGATCCAGTGTCTGTAGGTCCCCAATATCTTTTTTTATGAGGTCCATGATGATCCTTTCCATAGCTTTGCAGACCAAGCTAGTCAGGCTTATGGGGCAATAGTTTCCAGGATCCGTTGAGGCACCACATTTGTGGAGCTGGACCACTGTTGCTGTACGCCACTCTTTGGGTACATATCCTGTGGTAAGGCTGAGATTGAACAGTAGTTTTATGTTTGGGTTTAGCTCTTCTTGGAGTTCATGTATGACGCAGCCCGGGACACCGTCTGGTCCCATTGATGCTGTGTTTTTTGCTTTGGAGAGGGCGGCTCTTACCTGAGCATCTGAGATGTCAGGGGGGCACCACTCTGCTGGGATAGATATTTGCCCTTTTGGTGGGGGGTGGATTTGCACAGAACCTGTCAGCTAGGATGTTGGCAATGTCTGTGGGTTCTGTGTATTTTTTGTCATTTTGGACCAATTCTGAGCATATCTGGGAAATCCCACCAAGGTTCCTAACATAACTAAAAAAAGCCTTGTGATTATCCTTAGTGTCCTGTGCAATTTTTCTCTCAAAGCTGGCCTTAAGACGATTTTATGAGGGCCCGAAGTTTTTTTGCTAACACTGATCAGAGATGCCTTCCCTTTTTGGGATTTTGCTCCATCATGTAGTAGCTTCCTCCTTCTATTGTATAGTTTGTTTATGGCTGGGGTCCACCAGACAGGACGTCTGCCTTTGGAGGATTGGGTCTTGGTTTTATTTGGGATTGCATGATCCATGCATTCCTGAAGGTGTTCATAGAATGTGTTTATAAAGGATTCTGCGGTCTGGGCCGTATTTTCCACAGGCCCGGGTGCTTTGAAGGATTCCACCTTGGTTTTGAGGAGTGTGAAATTTGCTTTAGAGAAGTTTTTCTCTGTGATTTTCTGGGCAGGGGGTGGGGTCGGAATGTGAATATCCAGTGTGATTAGTTTATGGTCTGATCTTACCAGTGAGGGATACACTTCTGGTCTGGAGCATAGAGTCCCCATGTTGGTGATGATCAGGTCCAGTATGTTTTCCCCTCTTGTGGGAGTAGTAACAAGTTGTTCCATAGCGTTTGAGTTTATAAATTCTAGGAACCTTTGAGCTAGGGTGCTGGAGCTAGAGTAATGCTCCCAGTCTATGTTTGGGTAGTTGAAGTCGCCCAATATAATGGTGTTTGGAGAGACCTTCATATTTTCCAGTGTTCTCAGGAAGACCGAGTGGGGTTCCTGGGTTTGGGAGGGTGGTCTGTAGCAGGCTATAAACTGGAAGGCAGTTTTACCCACTGTTAATTGCACATGGATTAGTCTCTGATGCTTCGTGCTGTGCTACCAACCTAGAGGTGTGGGTATCTTTGACGAATATTGATACTCCCCCTCCTTTTCTGGTTTGGTCCAAGTTTTGGGCCCGAAAAGCATGGTATGAGGTATAACCTGGCAGTGCTGGGGTGCTCTTGGGAGCCTTGAACCAGGTTTCTGTTACTGCACAGATATCGATGTTCTCCATGCTAAGGAGAGTTTTGAGTGCATGCATCTTGAGGTTTAGACTTCTGGCGTTGAGTAGCATTACTCTTAGTTTCTTATCCCTTGTGATACCTATGGAGGTGGGTTTGTCTTTTGAGCCTTGCCTAAAAAAGGCACTATGGGGGTAGCAAGAGCTTTTGCCAATATCCGAAAGCCCAGGGGTGACAGGTGCAAGCCGTCCCTAGCAAAGCATCGTGGCTTGTCGAGCATGTCATCCCAGGCTGACAGGCATTGGATCCCCTTTGAATGACACCAATACTTAAGCCAATTGTTGAAATTGATCATCTTGTCTTCATATTGTGGCATCATTCTTGGTGAGGGTAAGATGCTACTCAAGGTCAGGGTCATACTGGCCTGGGCCACATGCTCAGAGAGCTCCTCTATGTCTTTTTTCATGTAGTCCAGGGAGGTACATCTCAGGTCATTCACACCAGCATGGACAATGACTGAGTCATATTTGTACTTGCCTTGGAGTGACCTGAGTGCTTGACTTATGTGGCGGATCCTAGCGCCCAACAGGCAGCTCACTGTGACCTTCTCCTTGTTCAGCCTGGTGAGCGGGACGTCAGTGTGCCTGACGATAGAGTCAGCTATTACAAGTGTATCAGGTGTGTTTTTTAGCCTTAAGGGCTGTGACTGTTCAGCACACTGGCTTTGTGAGCTATGTGTTGCACGTGTTTTGTTTTGGGGTAACGGTTGCTTGGGTGTCTGCTTTGGAGGTCTCTGCTGCTTAGGCAGATTTTTATTTAGAGCCTCCGAGTATGTTTTTATGTGTTTATGTGTTTGGTTTGCTGTCGTGGTAGGTCTATGTGAGACTGGAATTGTAGTGAGTGTGATTTCCTTCTCCTTCTGACAGGTTTCGCCAGTGCTGAGTTGAGAGAGCTTAGCCTCCAGTCTGGCTATATGGTTGCATCTCTCATATGTGTTGGAATTTGTTGGGAGGAGGAGAGGGTTGTCTGTGTACATGAGGCAGTTGTAACATTGCCTCAAGATTGCCAGATTCACCAGCTGGACCGGAGAGGAGATTGACAACTGACCTTTGGACATGCTAGAATAGTATTGGGAATTCCTTTATAATTGAAAAAAAAGGGCCAATGGGGAACAAGGTACTCAAGAGGAGTTTTTTAGGGTGTAGTGCTTTTAATTTTTTAGTGCTGACTTATATAATTGCTTTAGTGAGCAAGTGCCAGGTAACTTAAATGCAATGTGTTACAGGTAACTTAAATGCAAAAATGACAAACAGTAACTTTCTTTCAAGTGAAACAAGGAAATAAGTACAGTAAGCAACGCAGATGTCACTAGGGATCCACAGAAGCACTGAAAAGCCACATTTTAGGTGGATTTAGCATTTCAGGGAAATAACAAGCAAACAAGCATACAAACAAAGTTAGATTCAGCAGGCCTGGATCTAGTCTATGCTACAGCAAACAAGGTGTACCAATTTCAGTAAGAAACAGTTCAAATATGCAGGCACTATAAGCCTTTAACCAGAAATTCCCAGCTCAGAAGGGCAGAGTCCAGCCTCTCCTCCCACAAGAGTGCAGACCACGAACCCTCTTAATGTAAAATAACTGGCCAGAAACCCAAGTGCTTAAACCAGAATTAATACACTTTTAGAATAACAAACACCGAGCCCTCAATCAGCAGTTCCCAACTTAGAAGGATGTAAGCTACCTGTCCTGCCACCACAGTGCAGGCCACAAACCTTCCTAATGTAAAACAACTGGTCTGAGCCCAAGTGCTTAATCCAAAAGACTTAGAATGATAGCTACACTTTAATCAGGTTACTACCAAGCAGTAATAAATACAATTGAATACTTTAAAGAATGCCTGGATTAGTGCTCAAGTTACACAAACAAAGCTAGATTCAGCAGGCCTGGATCTAGTCTATGCTACAGCAAACAAGGTGTACCAATTTAGTAAGAAGCTGTTTAAATATGCAGGCACTATAAGCCTTTAACCAGAAATTCCCAGCTCAGAAGGGCAGAGTCCAGCCTCTCCTCCCACAAGAGTGCAGACCACGCACGAACCCTCTTAATGTAAAATAATTGGCCTGAAGCCCAAGTGCTTAAACCAGAATTAATACACTTTTAGAATAACAAACACAGAGCTCTCAATCAGCAGTTCCCAACTTAGACGGATGTAAGCTATCTGTCCTGCCACTACAGTGCAGAGCACAAACCTTCTTAATGTAAAACAACTGGTCTGAAGCCCAAGTGCTTAAACTAAAAGGCTTAGAGTGAGTTACACCAAGCAGTAATAAATACAATTGAGTACTTTTAAGATGACGCAAAAGCAAAATAAAGTAGGAGAAAACACAAATACAGTAAAAGCAGATTTTTTTTTTTGAGTGAGCAAATGAGATGGGCCCAGGAGGAGTATCCAAGTCCAAATTTACAAGAGGGGCCGGCAGTTTCAAAGCCACAATACTCTGTTTAAACACACCCAGACTTTATATTTATCTGTTTGTATGTTTGTTTATTTACTGCTGAATGCTTGCCCTTAAACTCATTATGTGTTTAGAAAACAAAATAATACATTCTAATCTTAACCTGTTAAAATTCATCTCAGCAAAACTATTTTCAACTAGTGTCATTCAGTAAGAGGGCAATCATATTCATTTAATAATAAGAACAAGTGATTAGTGGGTGTCCACACCTCAGACTGAGGTTACCCATTTGTAAACCTGCTCCATTCATTTACCAGTTTCACAACCACAGCTAATATTAGGCCAGAACGTTTGAAAAGTTGTAGCGATTTTTCTGTCTGTCTGTCTATCCATCTCATCTACAGTGAACAGTATACTTATTTCCTTTACATAATATGGTATGTTTCATGTAATATTATAGCTGATCTTGCCTTCAAATGTATTTTGCTATAGTTTTGACATGTTAGACTCACCTTAGCTGGTTGATGCTGAGTGCATATTTACAGTTACTAGAAAACAAGTGTAGCTCTACTCATCCTTTAGGGGGTGCATCTTATTTTCCTCATCAGTCTCCCAGAAATCCACATGCTTTTTTCACATCCATATCCCATAAATAGCAAGAAAGAGCACACAAGTCTGTTTCAATACTAGTTAAAAAGTACATCCTTGCTTTAAGAGCAAAAAAGAAATATGTACTGCTCCCCTACATATGGGCATCCAACCGCCACACCAGACTGTACTGCACATAGACCACTTACAGAGCTGAGTACCTCACTGCTCTCACTCTGAAAAAATGCCTTCCAGTGCCCCTTTATCTTCACTAATTGCCTTTCACACAAAATATTATTCAGACAAACACACACACATACACACACAATTCCAGAGAAGGTTGATGAGATAGTCCAATTCTACATGACTCACTACCTCATGTGGTAGTGCTACCACCACTCTGAAGAAAGTCATAGACTTCAGTCATGGGTTGTTCTAAAATAAAGCCAGATTTGAGATATACCAATGAATATCTCTTTCACTGGTATTTGGTCTAATCAGTGTCATGGAAGACATGTACCAAACAGCTAGCTACTAACAGTCAAAATAATGGTAACTCTGTTGGCAGTTTAACAACAGTGCAGAAATGTACTTGTAAGTAGTAAATACCAGCCGCAAGAGCTTAAAGGTAACTAAATGACCTTAACTTAATAATAATGGTAATAGTGCAAACACAGAGTAAAATCTACACAGGTTAGCACATCCAAGGAAGACCAGTAAAGGGCAATAAAAAATAGATAGGATGCATACAGGAAAACCTAGCTCCAGTTATCTAAGTTCTCAGAAGAGCTTACTATAGAATTACATTCTCTGAGTAAATAACTAGTACTCAGATATGGTTACACAAAACAATTCTGCGTCAACATTTCCATCAGCGAACTTCTTCCTAGCATAGGGTTTTACAGCATGGTTAACCCCAGCCCCATGTGTCCTTGACATCATCAGTCTGTCACTGGAAAAACATGTCACAAATCCAGTTATTTTATTTGTCATAGCAACTGAAAAGGTTTGTGAAAACCTAACATCTGTTTTCTCTGAATCTCCTTAGTCTTTTAGACACAAGTCATTGTAGCAATTAGATCCCATTGGCCTTCCATCTTTGTTTGTTATATTTACAACAGGTTTTAGCATGTACTGAGACTGAACAAATTTTCACAAACATTCCCTCTCATTTGGCAGTCACAAAAATATCGCACATTTCTAGAGATGAGAACACACTCACACTGAGGATAAACATGAAAGAGAAAAACAAGAAAGAAAGAAAGAATCATTAAGCTTGGCATTACCCCAGGCCTCACAGATGACATAACTAAAAGAAGGAAATCGAAAGAAAATGATGACACCTTTAGCAGCATTTTAGTTTTTGAAAAATAATGCTTTAGACGGAGGGTGCTATGATTTTGAGACTACCAAAATAGTTATGCCAAACATGTCACATTTTTCAGCTCAGATATTCTCATAAAAAATGAAATTATCTGAAATAAATCTGATGAAGATGGGATGCAGTTTTGAGCAGATATACTTTTTGATTTTCAACATTTGTTTTACAAGTACATACATTTAGTTATGAAATGGCTTACCTGTAACTGCAAATTAATGACATGTGAACAATATACTGTCACCTCTGTCGTATGATTTTCTAATGCACGCTATGTATTTGTCCTATCCTATTTTTTCTCTCAAAATTCACACTCATGTTTTGATGGGATTTCTTTTAATTTTCCAATATATGCATGACTAAAGATCAAAATCAGCTTCTGAATATACTGGCCAAGAGGAGCACACACAGTCAGCAGAATAATGGCCTTTTCAAACAACTGCTCTTACAAGGAACTGCATGTTGTGACTTATTAATCAAGCCTCTGCAGAAAGCATTTAAATATTATCTTCCTTGGTTTTAAGTGTCTGTTTACAATAACTATTGTTCTGAAAGTTCAGCAGAAATTCATTTTAAAAAGGTCAAGAATCAGAAAAGTACAAATACAAAACTGTGTCATAGTTTATATTTCTTTACTATTTATAGAGCTAACTATGAATTTTAAAGGACTTCATGACAGAATCAGGACTCCTACACTTAGCAGGGCTCGGTTTTGCAGCTTTTGATCTTCAGAAAGACTACCAAATTATTAAAATGCCTTGAAAACATATTTGAACTGTAGAAACAGAGAGCAACGCCATCATGAGTGTATTGCTGCATTTATGGATTATCTGCTATATAAATCACATATTTATATCTTATAACAAAAGCAGTCTTGGTATCATGCATTTCATGATACTCAAATCTTTAGCCTTATTAATCTGCATGAGCAGTTTTTGTCTATATTGTTATCTTTGATGTTGCAAACAATAAGAACTCCAGGACATGATTAAAGTACGTTCAGTAGGAGGTCGCTTGCAGAGGCAATAGTAAAAGCATATCCTTTGGTATATAACTTGCAGCAAAATGTTAATTTGATTTGACAACACAACTTCATATTTGTTATACACTTATTTAAACAGTACAACTTTAGCAATGTAGTTTACTGCTTGTGTTAGAAATTTGTTTAACTTCACATAGACAAGAGATGGTGTTAACTGTCTATAACTAATGACAAGGTACAAATTTAACATTAAAAAAATCCTGATACATTGGTGCATACCCAGGTACAGCATGCAATCAGTTTCAAACCATGGTGTAGCCTTTAATCTTTGATATCCTAGAATGAAGTACATGTGGACCACTCTTGTATGGGATTTTGTCTGTGATATATATATATATATATATATATATATATATATATACGGGTTCCCTTTATAATTTCGAAATACTGAAATCCCAACTTTCAGTATTTCAAAATTATAATACTGAAGCCTTAAAAGTCCGAAACACCAGAAGCATGAAATTAAAAATAATGAAGTTCGGAGCTTCTGGTGTTGCGGTGTGTGAATGTATTCGTGTAAGTGTAGGTAAGTACGTATAAGTGAGTTAGTTAGGGGCTTTAGTGTTTATTACTGTGCATTTTGGCTGTGATATGTGTGTGCAAGGGGCTGTGAAATGTGTGTGTGAGTTACCTTTGTGTGTGTGATTGTGTGATTTCGGAGTTAGTATATATAAGTAAAGGGGTGTGGTGGGTGCAGGGGGGCTTGCCCCCCTGCTTGTCTGTAGTGTAGTGTTGTTTGGTTGTGGGGGGAGATTGTGTGCATGTGTGTGGTGTATTTGCACTGTAGGTTCGTGATTTTAAATTTCGCGGTTATGGAGTTTCGGTATTTAAAGGTTTCGGCTATAAAATTTCAAAATACTGAAATTCGGGATTTCAGTATTTCGGGATTCTATAGTGAACCTACATACACACACACATATACATATATATATATATATATATATATATATATATAAACACACACACACACACAGTGGATAAAAAGTGTACACACCCCTGTTAAAATGTCAGGTTTTTGTGATATAAAAAAAAATAAGACCATAATAAATCATTTCAAAACTTTTCCCACCTTTAATGTGACCTATAACCTGTACAATTCAATGATGATGATGTGGCTGTTGCATGGAATGAGGAGGCAATTTTCAGGCGGAATTAGTTTTGCTGACTTTGTTATACTTGAAAAGGAAACAACAGCTTCTCCAATGGATTATCCAGTTTGTGTTTGTAACCATAAATGTGACTTCACTATTTATAACTTTTTTGTTTCCGTCTTTTGAACGGCTGCTGCTAATTTGTTCAACAAAGGTTTCAGTTATGTACCCACTAGGCTTTAGAGTATTGTGGAGCTTATATTAAATTTAAAATAGTTTGTTAGGAACCTGAATGTTAGGTTACTGTTCAACAATGCTTCGTTTGGTGAAGACTTGACAGTTTTATGTGAAAGAAGTTTATAAATCCCCTTTAGCGAATAGTTAGGTGTTATTTGAAAAATGTGTGATTTTGATTTTACGACACTGTTTGACTATCATGTAGAAGGTAGTACAGATAATTTAATGGGTTGTGAAAGGAATTTGTTGTTCAAACTTTACAAAGACAAAACCATTCGGGTGATGAAACCCGATAAAGGGGATGGGTAGTGGTGATGGCTAAACAAGTTTACATCAATAGAATGAATGTCCTTTTGTCAGATGGCTTTATGTATGAGGAAGTGTCTTTGAATTTTGTGAATATTTCTTAATATAAAATTGATATTATTTTGAAAGACATGCAGGACCAAGGTCACATAGATCATGGTCTAGCTGATTTTTTGTTCACCAAATACTCTGAAGTGCCAAGTATCTTTGGAATTCTGAAGATACACAAAGATAAGTACAACCCCCCTATGAGACCGATTGTAAGTGTGAGTGGATCAAAAACCCATGCCTTGGGGAAATATATTGACACCATACTCAAAGATTTTTTGAAGGATGAGGGGCACATTTGCACTGATTCATGGCATTTTTTGAAGAAGCTGAATAATTTGTTTTTTGATAAAAACTCTACAGTCTTAACTGTAGATGGAGTCAACCTTTTCAATGTAATTCCCCACTCCTTAGGCATTGAATGGTTTGAAGAATTTTTTGTATGAAACACATTTATTCAGTAATGAGCAGGTTGCAGTTTTAGTGACCCTTATGGAAATTGTTCTTAAAAACAATTTTGTGTTTTTTAAGGGACAATACTTCCTACAAAAAAAAGGGGGTAGCTATGGGGGCTACTTGTGCCCCTATTTTTGCCATCATCATCATGTTAATGTGGGAAAGAAAATATTTATTTAGTTCTCCTTTTGCCAACAAGTGGATTTTGTACCTGCAATACATAGATGACCTGTTTTTTCTATGGAAGGGTGATAATACAGATGTCGACCAATTCCTTACATATATAAACAGTACCACAAACTTTTCAAAATTTACTTACACATATAGTCCACACACTATTATTTACCTAGCTGTAGAAGTTAAGAAGGACTTGGGGAGACAGCAGTATGTTAGTGATCTTTACAGAAAGCCAATTTATTGTAACAGCCTCCTACACTATAATAGTAACCATTCTGAGCATATTAAGAAGGGTATTTTCAAAGGCCAGTTTGTGAGGATTGCTCGGATGGTAAGCATTGATCAGAATTTTCACAAACAATGTAATGTGCTTGTTGAGATGTTAAGAGCTAGAGACTATCCACCTGAGCTAGTGACGAAAGTTAAAGAGGGCCTTTTTAAGAGGGAGAATGGGACCATTGCACCTTTTCTCAGTGACCTTGGTGCAAATTTTGACCCTGTTTTAAGTACTGGTGAAAACAGCATTTCCAAAGAATATATTTGTTCACTTGTCACTAGATTTTCAGTTGACCACTTAAGCATATACGAGATTTTGGTAAAAAACTGGCAGATTTTTTGTGAAGGTTTAATTAATAAATTGGGATAGAAACCCCAGATAGTGTTTAGAAGAGGCACAACTATCAAAAATCTTTTGGAAAGGGGTGGGGGTGTTTTGTCCCATGATGGTGCAGTAGGCACCAAAAAATGTGTTGTTGTTCTCAGTGTAATTTCATTCTCAACACACTGACAGAATTAAAATCAACCATACCTCCATTAGACAAAATGGTAGATTTACTTGTAATTAATTTGGGGTGGCTTATGCCACATTGTGCACAAAGTGCAGCTGTTTTTACATTGGCGAAAAGAAAGAATTTATGAGCATGGTAGGGATATCAGAAATTTTAACATGGATAATGCTTTATATAAACATACAGAAAAGTTTCCTACTCATAGTTTCAAATTTGTGGTGGTTGAAGGGGTAAAAAAGGACACACGGGGTGGTTCTTGGGCAGACTTGCTCGAATTTAGAGAACTATGTTGGCAAGTGAGGTTAAATGCCCATTTATCCCTGGGTCATAATGACAGTTTTAGTATTGGTAGTTTGTTGAAGTTGTGTTCCTATGTTATTTGAAAGTTTTCATTTGTCATCACATTTTGTTTTATTGGGGGATTTAAATAATGATTTTAAACATGTTGAAGCAAGAATTGATTTAGTGTTGTAAACTTCATTTTTATTGTGTGTTTTTTATTTGTATGTGTGATTGGTACTTTAAGACTTTGATCTTGTACTAATGTTTTTACTGGTAGTGTTAGTCATGTGCGTATTTTAAAAAATGGTACTTCAATGTGTGCAATAGTTTATTTTACTATTCTGAGGAAGTCCTTTGTTATATCCTGACAAAAGCGCTAAATAAACCTGTGTTATTGTACTCTGAGTTTGTGGAGGTTTCTTTCCTGGCTCTGGACTTTCATTTTATATGCTTTTCTTGGTTCCAGGCCAAATTTACCTCCCATTTAGCTTTGGTAGACTATTTCTCCTCTGAGTTGTTTAGTTTGATGAGAGAACTTGTATCCTGCTGGGTGCTGCACCTCCTAATTTTTGCCATTGTTTTCTTCCGTCTGTTATACAGCCTATTGATATTGTGATTCCACTAGGGTGGCTTGTTTTCTGAGATAGTTCTGCACTACTTTCTGGTGGGTACCTCTACCTCTATGCAGCTATTAACATACTTGTATAGTCTTTATGTGAACAGTTCAACATGGGCAGCAGTGTTTTCAGGGTTTATGGGATCTTGAGATTTTGCCAGGTTATCACTTAGTAGGAAATTAGCCTAAGAGTAATTAAAGACATTGCACTGGGGGGAGGGGTGCAGCATTGTCCCATATTAGTAATGACCATATCCAGTACAGTTGCACCACTGGTTGGTGCACTGTCAATCTGGTCCAGAGAGTTTGTGTTCACAAAATCCAGGAATCTCTGTGCCTGTACCTTTGCTATTGTATATGATTCCCAGTTAATAGTGGGGTAATTAAAGTTGCCAATGAATATGGTATTGGGTTGAATGGCGAGTGCTTCCAATACATTTAAATACATGGTACCATTTTCCTGGGTCATAGAGAGAGACCTATAGCTTGCAAGGAAGTGGTATTGGATTTTGCCTATGGTGATTCAAAAATGGAGAAGCTCAAGTGCATTGTCTTGTTTGACCAGCTTTGAGGTATATTTATTTTTAATGTAACTCAAGACACCTCCAACCTTTAATCCCTGTCTCTGTAGTAGCCAGTCTAAATGTGTAGAAGGCATTATAAGCTTGCACTGCCGGTATGCTCTCCACAGCTTTAAACCATGTCCCAGTGACTGCACAGACGTCAGCATCCTCAAAGGTGAAGACAGCTTCTAGGAAGTGGAGTTTTTTGCTTACACTCCTAGCACTGAGCACTAACGCCTTTAGATTAGTTTTGATTTGCTATGTCAGAAGTACTTTCAGTTTGGCATTGCTTAAAAATGTACTATGGGGGAGGACAATGTTTTAGTTGATATTCAAAAGCCTAGAGGGGAGAGGTACAGACCATCTCCTTCCATGCTGACACATATTACACCCCTTGGAATGACACCAGAAACTAAGACAATTATTAAAGTCAGTCATCTTTTACTCATATTGTGGCATCATCCTTGGAGAAGTCAAAATGCTCCTCAATGCTAGGGTCATATCAGCCTGGGACACACATTCCAAGAACTGCATAATGTCTCTCTCTTCATATAGTCTACAGAGGTGCATCTCGGGTCATTTTCACCCACACAGACTATGACCGAGTCAAACTGGTACTTGTGGTCCAAGACCTGAATGCATGCATAATGCTGAAGATCCCATGATAAGCAACTGACTGACTTTCTCCTTACTCCTCCTGGTGAGAGGGACATCAGTGTGTTTCACAGTGAAGTCCCCAATAACCAGAATGTTGCATTGTATACTAGGATGCCTTATGGGCTTAGAAGTAAAGGCTTCATGAGATGTGGCTGTATGTGTTGATGTGGGTGTTGTTTTAAAAGAATGCATTCTGAACTGCTAAGGGTTGTTGTTACATATTCCTCATACAGGAGGTCTTTGGGGCTTAGGAAAGTTACATTTAAGCTCCTCAGCATATGTGGGTCTATGTGTCTGCTTTGAATTGTGTGTGATGGGTGCAGGGTATGTACTACTTACAACCTTATTGACATTAGGTGTGCTTTGAAGTGAGAGTTTTGCTTCAAGTGGCATTGTGTGAATACATCTCTCGCATACTATACCAGTTTGACAATTAATTTATAACTTAAATCAGGAGAACTTAAAGGATAGCAATTTTCACTTCTCTTTAAAATATAGAATAAGGTTTCAGTAACTGTTGGAAGTTTTAAATCTAACAGTTATATCCTCTTACAACCATTACATCTGAACTCAAATCTCAGATTAAATAAATAGATGTTAAATCTGAACAACTATACACTCATTAAGGAGTGTAAAGTTTTGGTTATATACAGACCTAGAAAAAAGTCTTTAGAAGGCATAAGGAATGTTCTCAACCTTCCAAAAGGATGCATCATAATGCTAAGGCAAATTGGAGAACTGTGTACTTCAATATTCAGTGACTTTGAAGTGAACAAAAAAAAAAAACTTAAATACATAAATACATGTATTACATTATGGAACTTACTAACCTTAAAGAAAAAGATGCTATATAACGGGTCTATATTAGATGAACGAAAGTTCATCTTAGCGAAATGCTCACATGAGCGAATATTGCGTAACTCGAAACCCCAATTGTGAGATTGCGGTACAGTGAGGATAGGAATATTTTCCCTTTCCTCACTGTAGTGCGATCTCGGAGTTGGAATATACATTTAGCGGGGGGGGGGGGCACAGCCCCCCACACACACAATTGCAGTTTTGAGTACCTGGATATTTGCTCATGTGAGCATTCACTAAGATGAACTTTCGTTCATCTAATATAGACCCTATACAACACCTAATAAGTTAACAGCATCTCTTAAATGCCAATCCTCATTAAAGTATTCAAAATAATGGACTGATAAGATCAAAGAATGCTCTGAAAAATAAAAATCTAATTCTGTTGAAGCAACACTAAAATTAATCCCTTTCAAAAAACTCATATATACTCAATTAATGATAATCAATAATGCTTAATTCACCCCAGAAATACTTAAAAACTTCAATTCGGAGGTCTCTCCAAACTGTCCTTGCTGTTACTCACAAATAGCAGATTTACTCCATAGCTTCTGCAGCTGCAAATGCAGTTATAAATTATGGTGCTCATCGACAGACTAGAGAAGATGGGATATCAAAAATCCACATTATTATGGGAATCTGCAATTTTGCATATTACCTCTCAAAAATTACCCACATTTAATCTACACATTCCAATTACTCTCTTCTCTCTAGTGAAACTGCAAATTATCCAGAACTGGCTAGATCAAACCAAACTATCATGGGAGGGTTTCAGAAATATGGCAGTAAAGTATATCTCAGCACATAGGTATACAAGGAATCACCAAAGTAAGTGTTCCTACTTCCTAAACTATTGGTGCCTTCTCTTGGATCATATTTTGAAAGATTAGCTGAATGTTGAATGACAAATTATTGTGATTGTTAAATGAAAAAGGGCACAAAAGCACTCACCCTCATGAGCTTTGTGTCACCTCTGTTCTATATATTCATCCATATTGAAACAGTATGTTAATTGTGACACTATGTTAATTAGAACAAATCTCTCTGTAGCACTTTGTTGCTCATAGTGTATATAGGATTCATCAGTGTATTATTTGTTGTAACACTGAAAGTTCTCTTGATACATAATGTACCTAACTATGTCTGATTTCTTCTTAAAAATGATGATTGTAATGCATCTTGCATAATGACTGGATCTTGTAACATGCATACAACACAAGTGAAGAAAAAAAATTAAAAATATATGAAAAAAAGAAAATAAATCTTAATATACAAAACATAAAAAGGCAACGAAGCAATGCAAAACACAAAAAAAGAAAAACAAACTAACCTTTCCCTCACAACAAGTTGTGCAGAATCTGTGTGAGCTATTTCCAATTTAACAAACTTATAGGGGCTTTCACATCTTAGCTACCAAAGGATGCCCTGAAGGCAAAATGTACAGATATTACATATTACAAGCAGTACTAAATATTAGTTCTGAAAAGTTTACAAGCATGCTAAATTATCATGAAGGTCTTCTTAATATGAAGAAGCAGAACCATATTGCTTCTACAAACAAAAACAAATCAAATATAATTTGATTTGCTGTTTGTATGTAACCTACCTCTAACAAATGCAATGTCATAGACTTCACACACCAACCACTGTCACACTTGGTCATAGTTACATTAAGCTAATAATACTGAGTTTGTCACAGGGCTAAAAGGCACCTAGCTATCAAAAATACTGATTCAATTCAGAATCCCAGTTGTCTGCACCCCAGAATTTTCATTATCATCCATACTCTCAGTTCTAATCCATGGCCACCTGCATGTTGCCAGCAATGTATTGTGGGAAATGTAGTCCATATCATTCTCAGCTTCCATTGCTTTACTGACACTTAAAAGGTATCTTCCGAACAAGCAAAATCAACATCATTAAGGACAACAGGATGATTCACATAGATGCCAGATAGGACATCTGCAAAGGGTGATGTACATGCATCATGATGATTATGTATAAATTGTTTTGATTAAAATTGTTTAAACAAAAACTGACTGCCTGTATTCCATTTGTATGAGGTTTATTCACTTCAGGAGTGATTCACTAAACCCCACATTCAGTTATATCACCCGTGGATGTCTTGACTCCCAGTTTGAAAACCTCTGTTAAACACCATCCTCGGGTCTTCTATTAATACATTTGCAATTTATCCTTTGAAATAAGTGTGGCATCTAGTTAATACTAAGTATTCAACAGTTATTTAAAATCAATAGTAGGCTATCAAAAAAGAATAAGAACTTAAATCCATATTTATGTGGGGAACACAAGAATAAATTTGTACAGTTGAAACTGTCCCTTGAACAGCTACCATTACAGAGAATACTGCAACAAATCTGTACTGTATTTTTTAGGGACAATTCTTGCAGCAAAATTCATTACATTTAGGCATGATTACAAGTAGTTTGTTTTCTAATCCAAGCTGGTAGACCGCTAAGATAGGACACTTGAAACACTGTCCTATCAAAGCTTATGCTAATTATTGGCATTGTGTTTAAAGTGTATGGCAAATGTTGGGATATTTGTCCAACTGACAGTTTCATCTGTCAGAAAAAGAAGCATTTTTAGCAAAAGTAGTTGAAGTGGCAGGAGCCATTCTTTTTATGGAGAGAAGATGGGCTAATTAATGGAATGGTTCAGAATGGTACCTAAGACTACATTAAACATGAAAATATAGCCATCCTGTCTCTGTGCACATAAAAACATCTGATTCAGAGTTTCTTCTTCTTTCAGACGCTATTCTCCTCTAAGTAGAGGGTTTTCTTGGCAGGAAACTTCATGTATATGGAGATGGCAGTTTCCAAAGGGTGCAGTGTCAGCTGTTTCTTCATCACTTTTAAGTCTGATACAAGTGAAGAAAAATGCTGATATCCCTTTAAAAAAGACATGGTGTAGCATGTCATGCCCTGGAGTGCTGAATGCAAACAGAGATTTTACAGGATGTGTTCAACTGTCAAACAATACAGGCCTGTGTTAAAAGTGCAAATCAAGCCTTCTAGCATGATAGGGAATTGATAAGCTTTATCAGCACTCTGATGCCTGTAAGGAAAAGCTTTTCCATTTTGTCATCTAGTGCTGTTTCATGTAAAGGTTTCTGGATTTCTTATGAATGTGAACCATATCTGTAGCTAAGTAGAGATTATTTGGAATTAAACCCATTAATCTATGCCTTCGCATTGGTGCAGTGGTTAGCATTGTCGTCTCACAGTAATAGGTTCTCCCATTCAATTCTCGGCTGGAGCGCCTTCTGTGTGGAGTCTGCATGTCCTTCCCGAGGTCGAGTGACGTTAAAAACATGCAGGTAGGTGCATGCATGAATGGGTGTGCCTTCTTTTAAGGTTGGGTGTTGGGCTGGCAATTTTGCACCGTAAAAATCCATTGCCAATCATTAGCAGTCCGGAGTTCCGCTGTGGCAACCCCTAACCGAGAAATGCTGAAAGACAATTATTATTAATCTATGCCTACAGGATGAGACACATTAGGTATGGTTGCAGAAATGAATTTTGTTATTCTGACAATATTGCTATGAAAGAGATAAAATTATGAAGCAAACCATGATAATCATTAGTGAAGCCTGAACTGTGTCTGAGGTGTGCACCGAGGTGCAATGGAAATCAGCTTTGTCCTGTTATATACATCTTCATGTCATCAGCTTTGTCCTGTTATATACATCTTCATGTCATCAGCTTTGTCCTGTTATATGCATCTTCGTGTCATACTTTCTCTCATCTAATGGAAAGGCATAAAATAGAAACAGAGCCCAATTCATGAAAATGACTCTGTTTTTCATGCCTGGGAACTATGTCAAATATCCAAAAGAGTGAGATTATTTACTCTCTTTGATGTGAATATGTGCCTTGTACATTTAACCATTGAAATGTTACATTCAGAAAAGCTGAATTATACAACTGCACTTCCAGTATCAGTGATCGGGAACCAAAAGATTCTGCCAGCAAAAGTCTCTACTCCTATTCAATAGCTAAAGTCTGGAATAATAACTCCAGTCATTTTGCCTATATACAAGTTCTAAAAGAATTCCTAAGTAAAGCCTGGATCTGTTCCTGCTCTAAACCAGGTTAAAATTCCACTTGCCAACTTTTTCTCCTTCACCTTTCTAACCTTCGCTTACTGCACTGCTACTTTTATTCCTACTGTCTACCTAAACAAACATCCTCTTTAGTTTTAGATATTCTTAAGTTCTGTCTACCCACATATCCTTGTCATTGACATCAAATGCTTCACTCCTGCTTTCAGGCACGTTATCTCTATATGACTAATTCATATCCAGTCTTGTACATTGTAACAAATGTTCATATTTTATTGCATTACACTGACATTTTTAGCATTTTTTAAGCATAACTATTATATTAATTTTATTA
The DNA here is from genome assembly GCF_019279795.1 of Protopterus annectens. NCBI lineage: Eukaryota > Metazoa > Chordata > Ceratodontiformes > Protopteridae > Protopterus > Protopterus annectens. The sequence continues at coordinate 312,410,932 of NC_056750.1, read as the reverse complement.
AGCAATTTTGGTGCTTTTAAAGCAACAAAAAGTGGCAAAAGACGAGCTAAGCAAGCAGACTGGACCACAAATTCTGCAAAAACAATAACGATTTATTTAAAAGTAAGCGCTTTCGGTAGAGAGCAATCTCCCCACCTTCATCAGACCGTCAGACTGTCAGGGTCTGATGAAGGTGGGGAGATTGCTCTCTACCGAAAGCGCTTACTTTTAAATAAATCATTATTGTTTTTGCAGAATTTGTGGTCCAGTCTGCTTGCTTAGCTCGTCTTTTGCCACTATTTGTTGCTTTACAAGTTTATAGTTTTGATTTTGTTTTATGTAATTTTGGTGCTTTTCTCCTGAGGCCTCCACTGAAAATGCATACATTGCACCCAGTTGGACTTTCCCCATTAACAGATGTCACTAAATAAAATGACTGCTCAAGAAGGCTGACAGACCATCCCTTCTGTCAGTTTGGTAAACAGATGTAGTGTTATCTTATGCCTCAAAGCTGATGCCCAAATGCTCTTCTTCATAGAAGTATGCTTGATTTCCTCTTAATAAACATATCTGTTTATGTATCACATTGCAGTAATGCTACCTATATCTATCCAAAGAACAGCTGACTGAATATTTTGCAGTTTTCCTTTCAACAAACACCACTTCTACTCCTCCCTTAACACTGATGCATAATAAGCCTTTATGTGGAGATCACAACCCTTGCATTTTTAGTGAAACAAACTTACTCACTTTACATGATGGAGCAGAAGGAATAAAGATTAGCCTAAGACTTAGTTTTGGAATTTTGCCCACCTAATAAACTTTCTTGTAATTACTGGAATTGAGAGATGTACCCTAAAAGTGCTAGTCACTTTGCTCTCCAAGGTTTTATAGCCCCTGAACTTTCTTCACACAGATTTTTAGATTTGTAGATTTAGTGTTTATGAAAACATGCACCATTATTCTTCTTACAGTGTCTTGTTAATGCAGCTAGGTTTCCAAGGTGGTCTTTAAAAGATGAAACATGTTTGACTCCTCCTAGGGGTACAGATACTGCTTTAGTGGATAATGCAAAGTTCTGCAAACAAATAAGAACCTTTGAAATGGTTTTCTGCAGCATGTTGTTAAAATCACTGCCAAGATCCCATAACACAGAAACAGGTTGGTTTACTGGATTTGGATGCTTTTCAGCTAACAAGATGAAACTCCTGTGATTTGAATATTCTCCAGGTAACAAATATTTGGATCTTGTGAACACAAGACTGGGTCTGATCATTTTATTCAAATCTCTGAAACTTTGAAAAGGGAAAATGAAAGCGCTGAAAAGTGTAAATAGCAGGAAAAAACATGAAAAATAGACATTACTATATGAAGACACACAGCAATATGCAAAGAGGTGTTTTTAATTTCCACTTTTGCCATCTAAGCATACTGTCTGATGAAGTAAAGCCACTTTTTTATGGAACATATTGGACTTCTTTACTGAAATAATCTAGCTGAGATTTTGTGTATTTAAAGCAGACCTCCATTAGTTAGCCTTCTTTTGACCCCCAAAAAAGTAAGAACTAATAATACCAAATACAGAGGACAATATTTGTAATACTGGATCACTCACAGTCATACCTTTTGGTCTGTCCTCTGTAAAATTTATGGTTTCCCACAAATCACTGAGGACTGCAGTCACTAAATAATGACATACATTTGAGTTTCATATACTTTAAAAATGTATACTACAGCAAAATATATTATTCTCATGACTTTCAAAGTTTATAAGGGCAATATTTAAAATCTGCCCCTTATTTTGAGACTATGCCCCCCCCCCCCAATTATTTTGGTTTTGTCCAGAATTTTGTGCTAAGAAGATGAACAGCATGCTCAAGGTGATTCTGCGGTCTGTAGGTAGAGGGTTTCATTGTCTGTAGAAGAACTGTCATTGTGTAATATTGCTACCATTGCTTTAAAATATTTCTTATAGCATATAAATTTTGTGCCACAATTAGACGGCACTTTTTAATTACAAAATAAAAGTAAGAATACTCCAGCAAACTGTGTTCAATACAAACGTGAATAAAACAAAAAAACGAACAGCAGAAATGTTCACAATTTAATCATAAAAACAAATAAGAATACAAAGATTTTGGGTTTCCCCTTCATCAGTGCATAACCAATAATGAATTAAAACCATTTAAATATATAACAGCTGACACAGCCAACCAATCAACATAAAGCTTTAATTAGGCTATTAATAACATTTTAAAGACCTGTTCTCTATTATTAATGCAAACTCATTTGGCTCTTAGGTTTCAAGTTTACAGCCCATTCAAACCTGGGGGCATGTCAGCATTTAAGTATCCATGTCAATTTAGCATTTATAGTTTATGTAGGAAAAGATATAGTAGAACCAAACCACAGCCAATATCCAAAAAAAAATACTTTTAATGGTGAGCGCTTTAGTGACGGATTTTGCCACTTCATCAGACAACACATCACTTCACTTGGTATATAAAAAACAGTTCATCCAATAAAAATTCTTATACAATTAACAATCAGTTAAAACCATTAGCAAACAGTTGAGATTTAAAAACACAGATACACATTTTCATCTTACTAAATTTCTTGCCTGTAAAACAGGCTTTATGGAAGCCTCATCATTGAGCCCTTTCCCCACTGTAGCTCTCATCTTAATAATCCATTCCAATTCAGCTACTTCTATCCTATTTGCAACATCCCCTCTTCTTTCATTATTTTTAACTGTTTCTATTACCCTAAACATAATCTATGTTTATCATATTTAGCTATGTGTTTAACTGAAGGATTATTATCTGCCCCCTATGTACATCATATAAGTGTTCTGTCATCCGTTCCTTTAACCTATGGTTAATTTTCCCTATATAATATGAAGAGCATACTATACAATATGCCAAATAGATCAGATTACATGTATTACAGTCTGCAGACACTCTAAACTCTATTGTCTTGCCTGTATCAGGGTGGACAAATCTACTACTGCTGTAGATGTATTGACAGACGTTACAGTTAGAGCAAGGGAAAGTACCTCTATTCCTACTGTGAAAATTATCTAGTGAATCTCTAAAGTGACATAATAGCCTTTTTAAAGATTTATTTGTTTTTATAAGCGAACATGGGGGTATCCCCCACAATCTGCCTGATTCTATCTTCAGAACATAATACTGACCAATTCTTCCTATAAATCTCCTGCATGAGGTTCACACTGCTTGAGTAGGTAATGGGTATTCTCATTGACTTAGAGGAAGCATGTTCTTGGCTAAGTGGAACCATTTCTACCTGTTCTGAAAAAATAGGGCTTTCCTATCATCTCCCGAAGCCTTGGAATTATAGAGAGCCCATCATTCACTTCATCTTTCTTATAACCTCTATTCAAAAATGTGTTCTTCAATCCTGCTAGCTCCCCATACAAATGATCTTCACTTGTAGTCAGTCTAGAGGTCCTCAATTCCTGCCCTTTTATAATGTTTTTAAATGTGTCTTGGGTGCATGCTATATCTATGCAGATAGCTATTTCTACAGCACCCTTTCCTGTATATCTGTGTGTTAAATTTGCCTCCCAAATCTTAGTTGTTCCTCACATACAAGAAGTCTATAGTATCATAGGCCTTATTCATAGTAAATTTCAAATAGCTAGTGCTGTTATTAATACTAAAAATAAATTGTTGTATGGTTGCAAAGTCCCCCTCCCATAAAAGGAAGAGGTAATCTACAAACCTATGATGAAAGGCTATACTTCCTAGGGTTTCAAACCTTAGTAAATGTTGTGTCTCCCATTGGGCCATAACAATGTTGGTGTAGCTATTGGCACATGAAGTGCCAATAGCTACGCCATCTAATTGTCTATATAACACATGGTCAAATAAGAAAATATTATTCTCTACTATTAGTTCCACAAGTAGAGATGGTAGATCTATAAACTTGGATTCCAACTGTCCATCATTCAATAGGTATTGTCTAAACATGGCTACTCCTTGTTCATTAGGTATGACTGTAAATAAAGATTGGACATCCAGTGTCACTAATAAATATCTATCTCTAGCTTCCCTATTGTTCAAAAATTGGTATAGATCTCTCAAAAACTGTTGTGTGTCACGTAACACATACTTGTTCCTACTTAACACTAATTTAAGATGTTTTACCATAAATAATGAAAGAGGTTCCATGCACCATCCCCTTTATGCTATAAAGAACTGGCAAGAATAGGTGATGTGACTACTAGCAATTGAAAGAGTATTTATCACTGCCTTGGATATGAATGCTTTATTTAAATATATATATATTGGACTATGGTACTGATTCAGAAAAACCCAACGGGATGGAAATATTAATAATAAACTAGAAAATGCTGAATTTACATGGATACTTGAATTAAATGCTGAGATGCCCCCAGGTTTGAATTGGGCTGTAAGCTTAAAACCTATTTTACTTAAGAGGCAAATGAATTTGCACTAATAATAGAAAACATGTCTTTAAAATTTTATTAATAGCCTAATTAAAGCTTTATGTTAATTGGTTGGCTGTGTCAGATGTTATATATTTAAATGGTTTTAATTCATTATTGGTTATGCACTGATGAATGGGAAACCCAAAAGCTTTGTATTCTTATTTGGTTTTACTTTTTAATTACACCCTGCTTTTGCATTAATGTTCAAATTTGGAATTTTGAATTGGTTTTCCATTATTAACTCCAGTTTTTAATCTTGAGTAAAGCAATGTGCCTTTCTGAAGTACTGGTGCCCCATTGTTTAAATAGTTGTAAATACTGCGAAACTGCATCTTAGCATCATTCCTGAAAGATTTCTTAAAATCCACGTCTGAGGTAATCTGATGCCAACTCATAATATAGTTTATAAACTTTTCACCATGAGGTTAGATCATGTTTCAAAAGATGGGAGAGAGGATTAAACATCACTTTAATATTCATTGATTTTGCTGATATATTTTTGTTACCTTTTGCTTTTTGTTTTGACTTTTTTGTTTTGTGACTTCTTGTTTCCAACACAGGGGTCTATAATGACAAGGGAAATTTCTTGCAGATTTGGAATTACACTAATAAAAGTTTAGTTTACCCCCACTAGATTCTCCCTGTCTGGGCAAGGTCATTAAAAATGTGGGTCTGAGTTCTAAGGAAATCCCAAAGATGAATCCACATATAAACTGGCCACAGCATGGCCATATGGCTATCAGATTTATACCTCCAATATTAGGGAAACAAAACATAATTGGGGTAGCATTTTAAACATTGGTACTACTAACTCAGCTGATAGAAAAAGAGGAGGATGTGAATTAACATTGATATGCATTTTCTGAAGTAGAAATCCACCACCTTTTCTTAAAAAAATTCCAACTTTTACGAGTGTCAAAAACATTTTGTGTTCAAATTTGAGACATTCCTAAAATTAAGGACAATAAAGAAGTAGACATAGTGCAATACATGCAATGTGATCTAAAACATGAAAACATGTCTGTAACAATGTGCGTGCAGACCAAATAAAGTCTGGAGCCGTGGCACTGTTATTTGTTAAGATCCTATATCTTTGCAAATCTACTAACAATATAATACTTTAAATGAATGTATTAACACTGTGTACTTAATCAGAAGTTGCTTTGACTGAAGATAACCTCACTAAATAAAATATTTAGCTGTGGGCTCCTCTGAGTAAGCCTGGATCTGTGCACGTGACCACTTTCCTCTCATAAGATGCTATTATCCATACTTAACCACAAATAGAATGCGAGTGAACAGCTGAAATTAAGACCAACTAAACTTGCATTAAACAGTCATCATTAGCGATCCATTTTATGACAAGTTTGTGTGATGAAGCACTTTGGCTAATATGGGAGTATCTGCATTGTTAAAATACATCTACATAAATCAGAATATTACAACAACAAATAAATCACAGTAACTCAACGTAGGGTCGAGAATGATTTATATGCTGCTACATCCTATTTGCAATATATTTTTAATAAAAGTTAAATATCCATGCCTCCTACAAATGCCATTAAATTTGTTTGTAATAATATAATGACCTCTACTCTTGACGGTACACTTGCTTGTATTAGAATGATACATTCTAATGTCATCAGAAGAATAAATATCCGTTATTATATAGTTGTGGGGAATTCTGAGATCCTTATGTTATCAAACATATTCACATACTGGAAAAAAAAAAAAAATATATATATATATATATATATATTTATATGCAATGAAACTTTTAGCTGATGTTAAAACTGAAATACCTTAAAGTAAAATACAATATATGGATTAAATGATATTTTCTTCTCAGCAGCTTCTCTTCACATATAAAATTTAGACTTGCCTGTAGTTATTGTGTTTGAAGCTACTTAATCTTGACATTTAACAGCACTGTTATGTAAAATCTTAATTTCTCTTAGAATAAAGTTAGATGATGATAGCTCCTTGAAAGGACTTTTCTTATAAACATGTTTTAGAAGCAGAATGGTGACGACTTTCGGATTCATCCATTCTTCTGTAATAATTTCATAAGTATGTTCTAACTTCAAACAGAGGTCATCAAATGGATTTAAAAAGTAAATTTAAGGAGTAATTGGAGATAAACACCTGAGAAACTACTATTCAGGGAATGTCAAGCCCAGACACTTCAGTTATATTCTCAAGGTATGTAAAAGCATTCATAATTGAATGATCTGTGGACATCTTTTGGCAAACTCTGCCTGTACTCCCCATCCCACAAAATGCAGACTTGTGAGCACAGTTGTCTCTGACCACCACTAATTTCCTGCTCTGTGAAGTTTTAAGTAAGATACCAGTGGTTGCAGACAGCTGTATAAGGTAAGCGAGTCATTTAATAATCAGTTTTTGGAAATTTAATTCATCCCAAAGAGGAAGTTGCAAAAATATGTGAGCTATGATTATCAGTCCCCTCCTCGCTGTGCAAGTTTTTACTCCAAATGTATGCCAGGTGTAAGGGTTATTGTAACTGCCTGTACCCATGGGCACTTCCATGCACAAATCATTGCTACTATTTTCCTGAGGGTATGCAAATTACCCTTACCATGTGCGGCATACAGAGTTACACATTTGACAAGAAACTTCACTACTAGTGGAAGATTTGGTGAATTATGCAAGACAAAGCAGAAATACTCACTGTTTTGCTCTTAATCTGGCCTTGAGTCTAAATACTTGGGTGGTTACCGGTTAAGGCAGTTATCAGTACCCAGTTGTGTCCCACTGGAGTATCTCTATCCTTCCATACTCTTTTAGTGATTGGTACACCCTTACCACATTGACATGGATTAACAATCCTATGAAACCTGATGGTTGTCAGTGTCTTTTATCCCTCCCCCAAGCACTTTCATTTCAGGGAGATTAATTTTCTATCTGACTCTCTTCTTTCAGGCAGTAAGTAATCAGTACCCATGCATGCCTCCTTACCCCAATCAGACCTATCAGTGATTTATATCCTATACCTACCTCTTCTCTGTCCATTAGCAAATAATGCTCTTTGCTTTCCATATAATTATGCACAGGAAAGATCCTGCATCCTACACTGCCTCTGCATACAAAATGACAATAAGGAAAATCCTGGGCCTCCTTCCATAATCCTTGACAGTGAGACTATTGCTTCTTTCAAAGCACTGGCAGTTCACACATCCCACATTTCCAGTACATATGGTCAGTGACTACTCTCTCAGTCCTCCCCATCATACATCCAGTTAGTTATAAGAGCAGACAACAGGCTGCCCTACAAACACCTGCACACAAATTTAGTGATGACAGCTCTCTTCACTCCTACTGTCAGGTATCACAAGTACACAGACAGAGAGACAGACATGCTTACATAAATACACATATACACAGTAACTGACGCAACACCGTCAAATATTTTTCCTTGCAAGGAGTGGAGTATGCTGTACTTTCCATGCATTTCCCATACAGCACACACCTGTTTACAAGGAGTGGAGAACGCTGCACTTAACAAGCATTTCCAACACAGCACATGTCTGTTTACAAGGAGTAGAGCATGCTGACCATTCCATGTGTTTCCCACACAGCACACTTCTGTTTACAAGGAGTGGAGTACACTGACCATTCCATGCATTTACCACACAGCATGCACCTGTTTACAATGAGAAGAGTACGCTGCACATTCCATGCATTTCTCACACAGCACACTTCTGTTTACAAGGAGTGGAGTACACTGACCATTCCATGCATTTACCACACAGCATGCACCTGTTTACAATGAGAAGAGTACGCTGACCATTCCATCCATTTCCCACACAGCACATGTCTGTTTACAAGGAGTAGAGTACGTTGACCATTCCATGCATTTCTCACTCATCACACTATACTGACCATTCCATGCACTTACTATACAGCATACTTCTGTTTGTCTAGTACCCCAGACCTTTGTCAACATGTACTGTTTACTCCTAGTCATCAGTATACAACATGAGATGCTAAAGAAACATCATGTGTGGCTTAATGAATAAGTAATATTGACTGGTACAAGCTAGTATATCATTTATTTCGAAATGGTTCTTTGTTGCTAGCAATACCCCTGAACATGGCACATGACACTCGGCTCAGCCAATAAAATGTGCAAACATGCTCTACAATTCTGGCAACTAGGCTTTAAAAATATTGCCTCATGGTTATTAATGTAAAACAGTGCATGTGCTATGTGTGTGCTCTTTCTTTACTTTAAACATTTTTTCACATGGAACTGAAACATTCTTAATTTTGCAGGATGATATATCCATGCAATGAAATGTGCTTAGCTTGTAAATTCTGATTTTGACAGGATTTACTGTTATACATTTAAAATGGGAAACAATTTTTTGTGAGATACTGTTTGTCATTTAGAGCATAGCTTTTGAATATCTGCATCTGAAATATTGCTCAGTTTGCAGATAAGTGCTAAGAGGAACAACTTTCATACTTGCCAAGCATTGCTAGCATCTTAACATTTTAAAGTAAGTCTTTGAAGGCTCTGAACCACTGATGTTTTGGTCTAGGTGATGTGCCTGTACAACTCAGTTAAAAGAACAGAAGTGCTGGCTGGGAAGGGATGGGAGTAAACAAGTGATCCATGTTCACCCTGTTCTGAGGCAGGAACCTAGCTGAGTCCCACAGCATGCACTTGATCTGGGGAGAGGCTTGAAACAGCATCTCTTACAAAAGGTATTTTGGAAAGCATGAAGTGGTTAGTGAATGCACATTACTACAGCTGATTATTTTATTGGTTGTGCTAAAGCCTTCACTTGCACTTGGTCTACATAGTAGGTGTCTCACTGAACTGCGTAGCTAATGGGATAGCAGTCACTAATCAACCAAAAGCACTACAAACTCCAAATGGATGGTGTACATAAACCTTGGCTTCTCCATCTCTGGGTATCCTAGGAAAACCAAAGTTATGGGAATAATTATTATAACTTGCTTGGTTGTAGAAGCCAAAAAAATAATTAATTAATTACTGAACCTACACACATTGCCAACATACTGGCTGACAGGTTCAGTGCAAACTTCTCCCCCACTCCCCCCCAAAAGGAGAGATATCTATTCCAGAGGATTGTAGCCCCCCAAACATCTCCAACGCCCAGGTGAGAACTGCCCTCACTAAGGCAAAAAACACAGCATCCATGGGACTGGATGGTGTCCCCGGCTGTGTGCTTCACGAACTCAATGAGGAATTAAACCCACAGTTAGGACAGCTGTTTAATCTTAGCCTCACCTCAGGATACGTACCCAAGGAGTGGCGCATGGCGACTGTGGTCCCACTTCATAAGGGCGGTGCCTCCACAGACCCTGGAAATTACCGCCCCATTAGCTTGACAAGCCTTATCTGCAAAGCCATGGAGAGGATCATAATGGAACTCATAAATAAAGACATAGGGAACTTGCAGACTCTGGATCCAACCCAGTTTGGCTTTGTCAAAGGCAGATCCTGCCTCTTAAACTTGGTTGACTTTTTCGAGACTGTCACCAAGGCCATTGATGAGGGAAAGGCAGTCCATACAGCCTACCTCGACCTGGCAAAGGCCTTCGACACAATACCCCACTCGGGTATCATCGAAAAACTCATCAGTTTGAATGTAAACCCATACATCACAAGATGGGTTGCAAACTGGCTAAGTGACAGAACCCACAGGGTCAGAGTTGCTGGAGCCATGTCAGACTCAAAGCCTGTCACAAGTGGTGTCCCACAGGGCTCAGTCCTGGGTCCACTCTTGTTCGGCATCTACTTTTCTGAAGTACAAGCAAACACAGGAGGGTTATGGCTGACAAAGTTTGCAGATGACTGCAAACTGGGCGCCATAGTCAAAAACACATCTGACACAGATATCCTCCAGAAGGGCCTCACAGAAACGGATAACTGGTGCCAGAGCCATGGCCTGAAGTTAAACGCCAAAAAATGCATAGTCATACCCTTCGGGAAAAACAAGGTTACCCCTAGCTACCATATAGGTGGCAATCCACTGAGCACAGAAAAAGTCATCAGGGATCTGGGGACCCAGGTTGACAGTAGCCTTTCGTTTGACACTCATGTCAAGTAGTTAGGAAAACCTTCTATATCGCCCACCTGATCATGAAGGGATTCACATCTAGATCAAGGGAGGTCATCGTCCCCCTGTACTCATCACTCATTAGACCTATTATTGAGTACAATGCCCCGTTCGGAATGTATCTGACCAGACACCTGCTGCAGCTTGAAAGGCCCCAAAAGTTCCTCACCAAAAGGATAAAGGGTCTCAAAAATATGTCTTATGCTGCCCGACTGAAAGAACTCCAGCTCTATTCAGTCTCATACCGCTTGCTCAGAGGTGACCTGTGCTTGACATATAAGGCCATGTCAAACCCAGATTTGATGAATATGCTTCACCTCAAAAAATCTAGATCCCTCATAACCACAAGGGCGGGAGACTTAAACCTTGACACGGTTATAAATAGAACGTGCTGGAGGGACAGATTCATCACCCAGAGACTCCCTATGCTGTGGAACAAAATCTCGGTACATGTGAGGCAGAGCACCTCTCTGGCCTTGTTCAAGAGGAATCTTGACCAATGGATGGGAGATTGCAGATATACCCCAGGGATTACTTCAGTGTCACTGCTTGACAGAGGCACAGCAAAATGATAGGCATAGTTTTTATTCAAACTAAAGGGGTGGCGAAAGCCACATAACTATGGGCTAGGCTTATAAATGCCCTTGGGCAGATAGCCTAGTATGAACCTATGAACCTATGAACCTATTATATTCCTTTGTTAAGAAATGGAAAAGTTAGTTTTTCCCTTCTATATAATTTACAGACTAAATAAAATGTTACGCTAAATGAAATACAATTTATGTTATAAATATTTTACTCAACATTCACAATTTTACTATCATGGTATCTTATTTTCTTTATTCACATTTGTGAAAAACTGGCTGATGTTTCTGTAAACTTACAAACAAAAACATATACTTATGAAAAAATACCATATATTTTATAGATATGATTGAATTACATAGTGGTGACAGCATACATCTGTATTTTTTAGGTTTTCAGGATATTTGACCACAGTTCTACAAGCTGAAGTGTACACTGTGTGAAGAAATCTATGATAACCTATTCTGAGCTAGACAGTGTATCGATAAAATGTCTGATCCTTAGTTAATATTTTTCTTCATCAACTACCTATTGTAACTATGCTTAGTAAAGATATGTTGCAGTTATTAAATAAACAAACAAAATATTATGAACAGACACACACACACAGACACTTGCGTGCGAGCGCACACACACACACACACACCCACATATACACATATATATATATATATATAGATATATATATATATATATATATATATATATATATATATAGCTATATATAGATATATGTAGACAGATATATGTAAATGGGCCACTTAACCTTACACAGTTTCCCCCCTCTTTCTATAGGTTAATTTTCGTGGTCCCTTGCCTACATTTGTAGGTGGTTTATTTCCTCATTTTCAGGACAATTAATTTTGTTTTCCCCATCCCCCTTCAGGCTCCCTGATTTGATCATACTGTTAGTGTGTTTTACCCCTTCCTGCACTTCTTCTTAATTAACAGGTTTTGTACTGTGTGTTTGATCCCAGGGGCATATTGCGTCTTTATCTATCTATATGACTTCTTGAAGATAACATAAATCATATTGCTTTGACTTTCCCAGCACCAATACATCAAAGCATCAGTTTTTACCTTCTCCCTGTTTTATTTCCTTTCCAGCTGTTTCAAACTTAATAGCACCAGGATTAGAACACATCTCCACTTTGTGCACTACACGAAAGGATAGAAACACAACAATTGTGCTGGTTATTATTTAATGAAAACAATCACAGGAGTGAACTATTTTTCTCTGGCTAGTGGATTACCTGTCCACTCTAACCATTGTCTCTCTTCATCTATGATCTACGACTGCTATTCTGTTGTTTTATTAGTCAATATATTCTAAATAAAATGTTCTGAATCAGTCTACTGAGCTTACTTGAACAATTAATTTTGATTATAGTGAAAACACTTAAAACGTTTTGGAAGTTTAAAGAAGTTAATAAAGCATAGCACAAGATTATCTATTATTATACCATGACCCCCCATTAATATTCCAAAACGTGCATGCTGATTGGCCAGCATGCACGTTGTAAATCGACTTATACTAATGGAAAAAGGTCTGGTCGCCCGGACGTTTTCCATTAGTATAAGTCTTTTTTTAAAACACTGTCTCGCTATGTTAAAAGAGTTTAACATAGCGACACAGGTTTAAAAAAAGCAACGGAGATCTCCGTTGCTTTTTTTAAAGCTGTCTTGCTATGTTAAAGGAGTTTAACATAGCGACACAGTGTGTAAAAAGCAACACAGATCTTGCTTTCTCCGTTGCATTTTTTTTAAACCTGTCTCGCTATGTTAAATGGGTTTAACATAGCGAGACAGCTTTAAAATAAGCAACGGAGATCTCCGTTGCTTATTTTAAAGCTGTCTCACTATGTTAAACCCATTTAACATAACAAAACAGTAAAAAAGCAATGGAGATCTTGCTTTCTCCGTTGCTTTTGGCCACAGCTCTGATGTACTGCGTAGGCATGCGCAGTACATCAGAACTGCCGCGGATACCAGACAGCTGCGGAAGGGCAGCAAAGGGGCATTATACAATGCCATTATTTAAGAATAGTAATTGTTTCTTTTCTTAAATAATGTCATAGTATAATAGCAATAACCCACGCCTGGGTGTGGGTAATGCGGGATTTATCCACGGTTGTCTTTGTTTAGTCCCTCGGGCTTCGCCCTCGGGACCAAACCACGCCAACCGTGGGTAAATCCCGCATTACCCACACCCAGGCATGGGTTACTGCTATATTCATTAGTTCTACTCCTGCACTTTATTCACATATGTATACATAATGTACATGCATGTGGGGCACACATACATATACAGTTATATTACGCAATATGGGTGCAGTTCACTCTATCCAATAGTGAAATTCCAAACTTTGTCAGGTCCCTGAGGTTTAAAATGGAAGATCATGTGCTTGTAGTTACTGTATGTGAGATTGTATTTTAATGTTGAAACTTTTAGATTTAGCAAATGTTTCAACATTAAGAGTGTGAGTGTGTGTGAATGTTTTAAGTCAAGAGCCAAAAAAGGAAATTGATTTAGTCTTATGCATGTGGTTGGTACATACAAAGATGGCTCAGTGTTTTGCCTTTGAGATTACATTCTGGGGCATCTCCTCTGTTCCAGGTGGCTGTAATAGAGAGAGAGTATAGGTTCATAGGTAGGTACTAGGCTATCAGCCCAAGGGCCTACGTAAGCCTAGCCAACAAGGTTCCTTGGCTTATGCCACCCAAGAAAGTTATTTTCCTGTGTCACTGTCTAGCAGAGACACAGAAGTGATCCCTGGGGTGTATTTCCTATTTCCCATCCACTCATCAAGATTTCTCTTGAAGAGTGCTAATGAAGAACTTTGCTTGACATAGATTGACATGTCTTGACATGCTTGACATATTTTCATCTAACAGCCATGAAATATGCGTAATAAACAGATTTAGCAGATATTGCTTCAGTGTCCTTTTTGTTCATTCCTGTGCAGCAGGATTATAGCAGTCAAGGAAATGAAGTCATTTCACTTATTCCAGTTTTATTAAATGTCAAGTGATTTTGAAGATGCAGATGAAGGCATATTTGTTGGGTAAAGGGAATTACCGGACTAGAGGTGAGGGCTCATTTGGTCAACTATTGTTGCTTGCATTGCAGTGACAGGAAAGAAATTAGATAAAGGAAAATGGTTGATCGCAGCTATTTTTCATTAGGGGATGTTGGGAAATAATCAGCTAGCGAATAATGGGATTCAGCCTTTACGTTCAAGAAAAGACAACTGAGCTGCATATCTCTGGGGATTGCATTTCATTTGCCTTCCCAAAATTTCAGGTCCTCAACATTCCTGCATCAGCTGCAGCTAAACCTCTGTAAAATGGTTTACAATCAAAATAAGGAATGCCACTTAGGCGAATACAGGTTGGTTGAATGTTTGTTTTCAAAATATCAATGTTGAACTGGAAGTGGTCAAAGCTATATTAGCGAAAGCAAGTATACATTCGCTAATATGAAGTTTGGTACAGTGCAGACTGGGAAATGTATCCTTTTCCTCACTGCAGTGCAATCTCAGAGTTGATATATATAATATGCAGGGGACATGGGGGGGGGGCGCGCAGGGAGGCTTGTCACCTGCAGATGGTAAACAGAAGCATGAACTTTCAAATCCGGAAGTTCAGGAGTTCAAATGTTGATCATCATGTTTATCACATTTAATAGTTGTTTTAAGTGAACTTCTGAAAATTGACATTAGTCATCCATGTTTTAAACAAAAAGCATTGTGACACTGCTTATTTTGATAGTAAACCCTGTAAAACACTTGCACATCTCTCTTTCGCTTCCTATGTGTGTACAATATTCACATAAATGCAGGAATATATATATATATATATATATATATATATATATATATATATATATATATATTATATATATAATTGTGTGTCTCATATATACATACACATGGTTGTACTATGACGAATCAAGTCAGCACTCAGTTTCTGAGATTGCAAAAACTTAAACCTAATATGGTGAAAACCAACTTTTACAAACAAAGTAATGGTGTAGCAGAGTAAGTGTTTTACACAACCATCCATATAACTCCCATGTTAGATGCAAGCCCCCCCCCCCCAGAAAAGTTATATATGTTATCTCCATGGTCATATAACCTTTGATGAAGGGAGGACAACATAAGAAAAGAGTTTACCATACTCTCAGGAAAGCATGTATTTTTACACTAATAGGATCAGCAAGTAAACTTCAAACTGCTGAGCAGTGGAAAAAAAAAAGAAACATACATTTTAACATACACCCCACCCAATACAAAGAGATATACATGCACACATATATAAGTATAAATACATACACAAACTCACACACACACATATGTATGGGATACACATCTATCCTAATGTTTAATTATCTAGGAAGTGCAATAGGTCTCAGGTAGCACACCTGAGATCATAGGATAGGATCATAGGAGGTTACTAGGCTAATAGCCTGGGGCTCTTACAAGCCTAGCCAATAGTATATCCCCAAAAAGAAACCTCAGCCAGCATCTGTTGCCCCTGTTAGTGATGGACACAGGTGGAACCCCTGGGAAAAATATGTGGTTTCCCATCCACTCATCAAGGTTGTGCTTGAAGAGGACCAGCAAGCATGGTACTCTGACATGAATGGGAAGTGAATTCCAGTTACGGGGCAGCCTCTGGGAGACAAACCTGTCTCTCCAGCAGATTTTGTTGATGTTGCATATTAGATTCAGGACTTTCAAGTGGGTAATGCATGAGGAGTTAGACTTATGGATATGGAGCATTTCTAGCAGGGCAGAGTCCGAGATTGCCTTGTAGCTGAGACACAGATCACCTCTCAGCAATCTGTACAATATCAAGTAGAGTGAGAGTGATTTGAGCCTGTCCTCATAGGACAGGTGTTGGAGGACATGGATTCTCTCTGTGAGGTATTTCTGCGGCCTTTCCAGTTGGTAGAGATATCTGGAGTGGGTCATAGCTAATGGGGTGTTATACTCAATTATTGGTCTAATGAGGGAGGAATACAGAGAGGTAATAACTTCCTTTTTTTCTGGATGCAGTCCCTTTACTTATGAGAAGAACCAAGTAAAAGTCTTTTCAGACCACTGCTCCTACATGATTGTCAAATGTGAGATTGTTGTCAACCCGAGTACCCAGGTCTCTCACCACAGGTTGTGTGCTTAGAGGGTTGCCATTGATGTGGTAATCAGTAGGGCCATGTTTTTGCTGAATGGTATGATAAGACTTTTTTTGCATTTAACTTGAGGCCATGACTTTAGCACCAGTCATTAGTTACTGTGACACCCTCTTGCAGTATGTTAACATCATTTGGGGAGTCAGTGACAGCACCCAACTTACAGTCTTCTGCAAACTTGGTCAGCCACAGGCCTTTTGTCTTTGCCTGGACCTCTGAGAAGTACATGACAAACAGTAGGGTCCCAGTACAGATCCCTGGGGAGCTCCACTAGTGACAGGTCTGCTATCAGAGGTGGAGGCACTTATTTTGACCTTGAGGGGCCTGTCAATGAGCCAGTTGGCCACCCACCTGATGAGCCAGGGATTTACGCCAAGTTGTGTTAGCTTTCCGATGATGCCCGAGTGGAGGATTGTGTCAAAAGCTTTGATCAAGTCAAGGTAAGCTGTATGTACTGACTTTCCCTTATCCAGGGCCTTGGTGACAGTCTCAAAGAAGTCAACTAGGTTCAACAGGCAAGATCTGCCCTTGATGAATCTGAACTGGGTGAGGTCAAGTGCTTGGAGATTGCCTATGTCATTGTTTATGAGATCCATAATAATATGCTCTATGGCTTTACAGATCAGACTTGTCAAGCTAATGGGGAAATAGTTTCCAGGGTCAGTAGTGGCACCATTTTTGTGCAAGGGGATGACAATGGCAGTTATCCACTCTGCTGAAATGAAGCCTGTACTTAGGCTGTGATTGAATAGGGTGCTCAATGGCAAAGCTATTTCTTGCTGGAAATGGTGCAAAATACAGCCTGGGATACTATTAGGTCTCATGGAAGCAGTGTTTGGATAGGGCCTTTAACAAGTGATCTACAGAGATGTAAGGTGTCTAAGCACAAAGAACAAATCACACCACTAAAGGCCGTTCAAACAAATATAAAATGTATAAGAAAAAGCCATATCTGTACAGCTCTTCTATTTTTCCTTATGGTTATCAACTTAGGAGATGAAAAGAAAAAAATCTGTTCATCAGTTCAGGTTAAGAGGCAACCTGGGACCATATTTGTGCACCTCATCTCTGAGGATCAAAAAATGAAAAAATGGACTTTGATCTTTATGAACTGTAGTAAACTAGTTGCTACATTTGTAATAAGCAACTGGTTTGTTTATGCACAAAAAGGTGCTGATACTCTTCAGTTTAGGCAACAAATGTAATGCCAGCTTTCTTTTTTGAAAGCCAGTAATGCACATACGATTGATCACTCCAGTAAACATTTTGAGCCAGACAGCTGCCCCCTTCACCCCCACCCAACCTACACTTTTGCATAGCATACCCACTACCAGTAGAAATGATTGAAATTCACTTTCTTCCAGAATTAGGCATTGCTGTTGTAGAATTTCAACTGTTTATACTGTTTCATATAATATGTATAGCTTTGAGATATAAAACAACTCGTTTAGACAACTATTAAAGGAAACTGAGGAAATATTTTATCATGATATCTTAAGACATTTGTCATTTTTCATGTATTTTGCAGGACATAACTGCCCACATAGATACTAGCTTGCATAAAGAGGTACAGGAGGTAACCCAGTCTGTCATGCTTGAATAATTTTTACTTGAGTTTGGCAAACCTAGAAATTAAAACTAAAGTAAATAGGTTCAGTGTAAATTATGAAGGGAAGACATGGCTTTGTGTGTGTGTTTTTTTTATATACATGAAATGATCTCACCTCTCATGTAAGTAAAACATTGTGTGATCTGAGACATGAGATGACATTCCTGAGCAGTAGCAAACTGAGACTGCTTTAGGGCCTTATTAAAACTAATGAACAAGTGCATAAAACTCCCTGAAGGCTAAAAGCTTCATTTGAACTTTTGTAAAGAATAAAGACATTAAGAATCTCTAACACAGAATAATGGGCAGAAGATAATTGTACACATTCTCCAGTTGACTGGCTTCATATGACAGATTTCTGAAACTAAAGGCAGAGCAGCATTACACTTCCAGGAAAATGGTAACCGAGATTTTTTTCACAGTAATGGTCTCTCTGGTTTATGGACATGGATGCATATTACTGTACCTCTGGTAAATGAATGGAAGACTAGTACATGCTGTGATCTGTTGTCAACCCTTTAAAACTGCCTGAGTAAACAGATATTTACTTTTCACACCGGCCTAATCTGAAAAATTCATCATTAGGATCATTGAATTTCAAGTGCTGAAATTTTAGCAGTAGAATTCAGTTTGCTAAGCAGATGTGTACCTATGCCTGGTAGGTATTGCTAAGAAGGGGGAGTACAGGACTTAAGGAACAGAAAAAGGATGCAGCAGGTTGCAGGGTGGGAAAGGTTATGAGGAAACAAGGTTAGCTGGTTAAGGAAGTTGATTAAGGGCAACTATATCACTTCATCGAATACGTAAATATCGAACACTCATATTATTGTTGAATATTCATGTACTCAAAGTTATTGTAGGGGGCTGTACCCCCCACATCCCCCGCTAAATATATATTACTAGTCCGAGACCACACTACAGTGAGGAAAGGGCAAAAATCCTGATCTTCACTGTAGTGCAAAAAAAATTCACAAACTTCGAGTAAGTGAATATTCGACAATGTAAGCGTTCGATATTCACGTACTCGAAGTGATAGGGAACTGATTAAGGGTGGTGGCAGGGGGACTATATAGGGGTAGATTTGATCGAGGGCTTGTCTCTTTGCTTTGGGTGTTGGGAACACACCGTTTTCATTTGCCTAAACTCAAGCGAACATTGTTTTTTGGTGGTACAGGGAGTTTTCCCTGCATTAGCAAGTTAAGTATGGAGTTCTGCTGTGGGTATATGTAAAGCACAGTATTCATTATATAAGTTTAAGTTAAATTAGTCAGAATCTGTCACGCATAATTACTGAGTTAGGGTAGTGACGTGGGGAATGATGCCATTATTTGCAGGTGGGAGTATATGGTTTTAGTTTGTTCATATCCATGCAATCAGTTGTCTGTTGGAGGATTAGGACTACAGGAAAAGAAAGTTACTGATAAGTGCATTAGGGTAATTTCTAAATGGCTGTGTTGAGTTAGGTATGGAAGGCGTGGGATTAACAATGAGCTTAGTTTAACATGCTTCCTCAGGAATTTCACCAGTTGTGGCATGGTTAAAGGCATTTTGTTTAAAATAAAAATGAAAACAATATAATAAAATAGTGCTGTGTTTTATACCACATCCTGGGGTTTAGCTTGGTTGTTTGCAGGCATGAGAGGTACAGGTTTAATCATCTCTTAGATTCCTATTATTGAAATGATTATGCTTCTTCTGGCTTTATTTTCACCAGTTGTGGAGATTGCAGGTGTTCATTTTTAACCAAATGTAAGTTAATGAAGTAGTGTTGCTGTTATTAAGGGAATGTGGTTGCCAGTAGTAGCCTATGGTGAGGGGCAGTGAAGGAGATGTTTATGATTGCCTGTGTTTGGTAACATCAGGGGCTGCTTAGTGATTAAAAAGAACAATAAAGCTTTAAAAGACAGAATAGTAATAATTGTTTCATAACCACAAACCAGATTCATATTTAAAGGGGAGAAGGAATTTGTACTGAATGCGAGAAATTAAGGCATGGGTGAAGCGATCTGGCAGGGAGTTTGATGGCGGCATGTAGGTACGGCTAGATGGACAGCACAGACGTTCGGTGTTAAGGTGTGTGGAAGAGCAATGGGTTAGATGAGTCCTTTGTTGTTCAAATAGGTGCAGGGGGTGGGGAGCATCAGATTTTGCAGAATTTGCAGGTTTATACCCAATATTTGCCTATTCTACATTCATGTTTGCTTGTTCTGTAAACATTTGGAATTCTTGGGAGCAAATCAGTGAGGAATTAATTCACTACAAAATGCAAATATTTGAGTTTGAAATTTTATATATCGCAGCAATTGCATGGAAAACTTTTATTCTATAAACTGTCACAATCTAAGTGCAGTATTAAAGTTTGTTCTTGAGTGTCTTTGTTTTGGTATTACTTATCTTAGTTCAGAATTTGTGATAACAGATCAAGAGTTTGGTTAGAAGGTTTTGCTTATATGATAACTGCAGTCATTTTTAGGGGGACTATTTGGTAGCTATAATGTTTAAGGTGTTAACCTCACAGATGTACTGATTCAAACTTTGGGAACCATGGCTAGGCATATACAAGCCTCCCTGGGGTCATTAGCCTAGTAATCACCTATGAAACTATTAGGTATGGGATAGGTTGAGATAGAGGTAATTGTTATCTGCTAGGTTATATATTGATACAACCACAAAAGGAGAGCTATAGCAAGTCAAACCAAGCCAAGTACAAATGTAAACCACACTCCGACAAAATCATCTCAAGGAACCATGCAGAATACTTTTATTATAAAACAACAAGCGCACAGGCTTTCATAAAACACTTTTTCAAATTATAAAACATCAAATAAAGATCTCTCAGCTTAAATACTATACAATAATAATCATACAATTATTCAATAAAACATTTAATTAAAACTTAAATTAAGAGTTAATTAACTAAAATGTTTCATTTTCAAAATAGGTTTTATATTATTTACAACATTCCGTCCAGGGCTTCTATCTGCCCTTAATTCATTTATCCAATGATATTCCGCACACACTGTTTTTAACGTCACATCATCTCCACTGCAATTAGAAGGTATATGTTGAAGCACGATAAATTTACAAAAGTGAGTATCATCTGTATCGCTTACATGGGAGGTAGGCATAATGTTAAGGTGATTACCTTACAGACAAAGTACAGGGTTTGATACTCAGAGAGAGTAATTGGATAGGCTTAAAATGGCCCACAAGGGCAGTTAGCCTAGTACTAATCTAACAGCATTATTGTCAAACTTTCTTCATATTTCAGATAGATGGTCGCAGATTCTTTCTTTTAACTTCCTATTTGTCTTGCCAACACAGACAGGAGTTACATATAGAAACATATATTAAATTCGTAGAATTACAGTCTGAATAAACATGACTATTATATCTGTATTTTGTAGTTGGAGGCACAAATACATTATTTTTACATTTACAAAAACAGCAATTCCTACATGCTGGAGATTGCCTTCCTTTGACTAATTTTTCTTATATCCATTTATCTAATTTCTTATAGCATAATTTTTGTTTCGGATTCATACCTCTTTTATAGCTGAAGTCAGGTGTCTCGTATGTACTCCTTTAATTCTCCAATACTTCTTAAAGGGTGCTGATGTTTATTAATAACACTTAGCCATACTAGTATGTGTATTATAAAGACACAGTGACTGTTACTCTATTGTCTGTATTAGTCCTTCTATCACTAACTTACCTATTTTGTTAAAAGAAGGGTTTACTAACAGTAGATCATTCTGACATAAATTTTAATGTATTCCTTCTTAAATACATCTCATTTAACCCCTTTCCTTAAAATTTCTGATAAGATCCTCCATCTGATTTTCAAGTGCATCATCCTTTGTATTCAATCTAGCTGTATGTAGCATTTGACCTCTAGATACATTATTAAACATAAACTGGGGTGCATACTCGATCTATGTAGTTGACTTTATATGAGCTTTAATATCAAATTCATTATCACATTTTACTATATTAATATCTAAAAAATTAATACCATGTACAGAAATGGATTTATTAAAGCATAGAAAGTCAACACTATTCATTTAATATTCCAAAAATATATTTAATCCTGTTTCATCAGTGCCCCAAACTATGAATATTTCATCAATAAATCATTTATAAAATGATATATAATGAAGATGTATTTTTTTTTCTCTGAAAATATATATTCCTTCTTCCACATTGTCATGACAATATTTGCATAAGTATTTGCCACAGGCGTACCCGTGGCCACAAGCTCTCTTTGTAAATATAACTTCCCATAACAAAAATACATTATTGAGAAGCACCACCTCTAAAAGTTTACAAGTTGCTTGAATCTTACTATAGGTAAACTGACTATAAATACTGTCTAACATATTCAATACCAATATCGTTAGGTATGACTGTAAATAGTGAGCCAACATTTAATATCACAAAAGCATATCTATTTTATTAACATAACTGATACCATCCACAAAATTATTGTAAAAAGTCTTTAGTGTCAAGAATGTAGCTTTGTGAAAATTTTAAATAATCTTTAAATATGTATTCAGGATTGTAATATATCGGCTTTGTTAACCATCCTTGCTTAGGCTATAGGTCTTACTGGTGGATTATATTGGCCTTTAGGTATTTTCAGAAGATCATAATAAATAGGTGTAACAGGTTTGGGAATGTAAAACAATTCAACAAATCTAAGTTCAAATAATCATTTAGATGCATAGTATAGATGCCATTATTAATTTTACAAATGATTGTACTTAAGTTTATTTGATGTCCATAGAGTTGTGGATTTTCACATACAGACTGTAGTTGGATTGGTAAAATAATATTATGTTGTGTTGTGTCAGTGGTGAATAATGGAATGTTTTTAATTATTTTCAGGATTGTGAATGTAAGTACATTGAGGAATCATTGGACAAATGTAGTAGTCCAGATGGAGGCTTTAATGCAGGGGGTAACAGTCCCAGAGCACACAATGACAGCTCAGTCAGAGACTCAATCTGAAATAATACAAGAGTGGAAAGGATGGATAAAGACGAAGACAAACAGAGCAGAAGAAGTACAAGAGGTACCCAGAAGGGAATGAGCGAGAGTTCACACAAAGGAGCCAGAGGTGGTCAAGACAGCAGCAACAGTGCCACAGACACCTGCAGGTAAATCCCTTTGCTACTATGGATGAGTGGTAAGAGGATTCAGGTGGTGTTACTTCAGAAGGATTGTTGCCAAGGTTTTTTTGCAAGATTTGAGTGCAAGCAACAGGCGTAGGCTTCAAGAGTTGTTAGGGTTAGGAGAGTTAAGTCCATAGTTAGGAAAGCAGGCAGTAGGTAGATAATATCTGATTCTCAGGGTTCAAGAGTGGGTAATTCATATGCATCCACATATTCCTTTGGCAGTTAAAGAAAAGATTTAGTGAGCAGAATATGTGGGTGCATATGAATTAACTGAGACTGATGGTGCAGTCAGACGCTCCAGGAGCTAAGGACTTGGTAGATGCTCTAGCATCTTTGGGAATGAGAAGGCTAGGGAGGTACAGGGAAAGAACTTGGGATAATTGGGTCCTTGGTTTGTGTACATGATGGCTATCATTCTAGAGAACGATGCATCACAAGATTTACCTTTGCTGACTTATTTTCATACTATTAGAGAAGTGCAGCATTTATGAAGAAGCAATTCCTGGTTATAGTATAACCAGTGCTTTAGGAAACTAGACAAGACAATTACATAGAAGTCATGGCATGCTGATACGTGGCTTTGCAGTATGGTGGATAGGATCAAGTTCAACCCCTGTCAGGGCATAATGAGCATAGAAATGGCATTTGTCTGTCTGTCATTTTATGTGGGCAAATGTACCTGGCCAATTTGTTGTTTTGCTCATAAATGCTCAATATGTGGAGGTCCTTTTGGAGAAATGTCATGTTGGTGTAAGTGTAGTTCAGGTGATTTAGTCCAGCCAAATAGTGGTAGGCAGGGGATGGCGGAATTATGTAATGTCAGAGATAAGGGGTATTTGTGAGGATCAAGAGGTCAGTTGTCCTTTTGGGAGTTACCTAGGAGGGCAGCTGTTGCATTCCCCCACTAATGCACAGGCTTTAATTCAGTGTTGGGAGACTACCCTTATCAGGCAGAGGTGAAAGAGCTAGTGTTAGGGTATGCATTAGAATTTGGGATAAGGTCCAGGGTGTCAGTTAATGAAGTGATTCCTAGGGATTTGAAGTCACTTAGGGCTAGGGAGGATTTTTTTCCATGTAAATAGATGCAGGCAGAGTTTTAGGTTTGTTTATAGTGCTGCCATTTAAAAGTTTTCAAATCTCTCTTTTAGGGTTGCTGTCCAGGAAGACAGAGGATGAATTTCATTTAATTCAGCATTTGTCCTTTCCAGAGGGTGGACCTGCTAATGATCACATTAATAGGAATGCTACTAAGATGCAGAATGCATTAAGGGTTTTAAGGAACTGTGGCTAGTTAAGTTAGATACTGAGGCAACTTTTCATTTGTTACCCATTTGTGAATCTGATTGACCTTGGTTAGAGATGTCTTTAGTGGGCAAGTTTTGTTTTGATAAAGCAATGCCCATTGGGGTATGCAGTAGCCTGAGCTATGTTGGAGAAATTTAATACAGCATTGCAAAGGATTTGGCAACAAAAGTATCCAAGGCAATGGGCTGTGCATTATTTAGATAATGTTTTACTTGTTGGGGAGGGACAGCCAGAAGCAGGAAAAAGCATGCAGAAATTTAGTGAGTTTTTCCAAGAGTTAGGAGTCCCATTATGGGCCAATAAAAAGTTAAAATTGTTAGGTTTGTAAGTTGCAGCAAAGGCAGCAAAGGCTTATTTTGCCAGAATAAAAAAAGTAAAGCTGAGAGAGAGGCTTACTTCATTTGAAAGGAAGGGTAACATGAGGCAGATATAATGGGATTGTTAGTGTTGTTACAATTTGTATGCAGGGCAGCTGTTCTAGGCACAATATTCAACATGTTTTTTGCAAATTTCTTGAGAGTGAGTTAAAAGCAAACCTCAGTGTGTGCCTATACCTAGGATGGTAAAACAGAATGCTGGTATTTTGGTGTTTTTGGAGGATTTTAATGGTATATCTTTTTGACAGGATTAGGTGGGAAGACTAGGCATGACAAAAATTTTTCTTGGGTAATGGTTTGCCTTAGTATGCCAGTGGATCAACCTGAGGAGTGGAAAAAAGATATGGCATTTTGGAACTGATGCCAATTTGGGCAGCAGTGGTAGTGTGGCAAGAGGATCTGAGGAACAGGAGATGTTTTTTTTCATTCTCACAAAGAGGCATTTATACAGGTGTTGTCAAGGAAGACAGCTAGGTCAGACTCTGTACAGTTGAATTTGTTTTAGCTAGTTTTGCTCAGCCTAAGGATCAAATTGTCATTATTAGCAAAGTATGTACTAGGCAGAATAAATAAGGTAACTGTTTAAATCATTATTTAGAGCATCCTGGCTGATTGTCTGCTGTTTTACACAATTTTTCAGATTCTAACTGCTATTTTTCCACTGTGTTAAATATTCTCTAGTGTTTCCTGATGAAAATAGGATAACTAGTAGCTGTACCATAGTTCAGATCCAAGCCTGCTGCTTCAGGAACGGTTTCAAGTGGTTTGTATGTTTTCTGGGTCATCTTGGATTTGAAGGGGGCTATCTGTACTTTTGTGAGAGAATGGTGTTGATTGAAACTTGACTGGTACAGGGAGACCAGTCTAGGGCTCGAAACAAGCATCCTCATTGGTCCTTTTGAATTTTGTTATTTTTTTTTTTCCAAGTTTTAGCTTCTGGTATTTAGGACCTGCATCTGAGCAGGTTTCTGCTAGTTTGCACCCAGCTGAACTGAGGTGGACTACAGCCACCACTCCTACATGAGATACCAGATGACTAAAGGCTTCTGAGCTTCCAAAACACATACGTTGCTTGTTTTTTGCTTATTTATACTATTTACTGCACATTTTTATTACCTGCCACCTACTTTTATACTGTATTCATTTACTGTGTACTAAACTATACTGTTGGATGGCACAGTGGTTTAGTGGTTAGGTCTGTTGCCTCATAGCTCTCTGGTTTGATTCTTGGCTGGCGTTCCTTCTGTGTGGAGTCTCCATGTCCTCCCTGTGTTCATGTGGGTTTCCTCCAGGTGCCCTGGTTTCCTCCCACATTCCAAAGATATTCAGTAGGTGGATTGGACACTCTAAATTGGCCCTAGATGTCAGTGTGTGCATGCGAGTGGGTGGTGCACCCTCTGTGCAGGGTTCGGTCTCAGGTTAGCAACCTGATCCTATAAAAACCCATACCTGCGACGGAAACAATAAGTGCTGAAGGGCACTTATTGGCCAATGTGCTGAAGAGCATGGGAGTGAATCCAGGATCCAGGAAACTACACTGTTATACTGCAATCACCTGCTACACTGTGTCTGTAAAAAAACAAATTTTATTGCTGTTTTCACTGTTTAGCAAGCTTTTTTTGTTGTTTCCACCCTTTAAGTATTTGCTGGTATTTTTTCACTGTTTTAAAGCTATATGTTTTGCCTGCTCTGGTTTCTCCTGCCACCCTTGTTGACTAGGATCTCCTGAGGCAGTGTAGCAATTGCCTCATGTACACAGACAACACTCTACTAACAACACAATCTAGTACAGTGTGTGAGAGATGTATTTACACCAAGAATCTAGGATCCATGCTCTTTCTCACTCAAAACAGTAGCATGTAGAAGGTTGTCAACTCATCCACCACTACATATTCACATAGTACCACTACTCATACACAGTACACATCAAATGCATAAACCCATATACGTGGAGGTTATCTCAAAAAAATTACCAAAACACTAGAAACCTCCAAAACACACTCCTGCAACACACTGTCCACAGCACCCATGCCATATAGCAACACCAGTGTTTCACCCACCAAGCCAATAAGGCATAACACTCAAAAAACAAGTTTTCTTGTCATTGGAGGCTCACTAGTGAGACACAATGATGTCCCACTCAGCAGGATGGACAAGGGTAAAGTCACTGTTAGCTGCCTGTCTGATGCCAGGATTCCTCAAATAATGCATGCACTTAGGTCTCTCAGCAACAAGTACCATTATGACTCTGTCATAGTTCATGTTGGTGTGTATGACCCGAGACATACCTCGCTGGACTATATGGAGAGAGACATGGTCGAGCTCTTGGAGTATGTGTGCCAGGCAGGTATGTCCCTAGCCTTTAGCAGCATACTACCCTCACCTAGAATGATGCCACCGTATAAAGAAAAAATTATTGATTTCCACAATTGGCTTACTTTTGGTGTCATTCCAAGGGAATCCAGTTCTTGTCTGCCTGGAAAGCCATGGTCAACAAAACTCATTGCTTTGCCAGAGACAGTTTGAACCTGGCACCCCTAGACTTTAAGCTGCTGGCAAAGGCTCTTGCCTCCCCCATAGTGCCTGTTTATGGGAATGTACTTAACTAAACTGAAGACAATTCAAATTTTACTGAACACACTGGTTATGGGGGATTTCAATTATCCCACCATCAACTGGGAAACCTATTCTAGCCCAAACTTGCTAGCACAAAATTTCCTTGATTTTTTTTTTTTTAATTCAAATGCCCTGGAGGAAATTTTCTATACCCCAAGAGAAACAAACATTCTAGATCTAGTCCTCACCAACATGTTGACCGGGTGCACTGCTGCAACTGTTGGACCCTCATTAGTTTAAAATGACCACAAATCAGTCACCTTAGAACTAACACTAAAACCAGAGCTCACAAAGGGTGAAATCAGACTAAAACACTTCATCAAGGCAAAGTAAATCCTCCTAGGTGAAGGTATAAATGCATTCTAAGCACCATACCAAGCTAAAGTGGTAACCACACCAAAGCTTACGCTAAAGCCCTGTACAATCAAGTGTATAAACTTGGCTGGACCAAGCCAAATCAAAGCCAGAGCCAAGTAAAATCAAGATGCCATGGTGGACTTCCAGCGTGAACAAACACTACAATAAATGCAAAAAGTTGCTGTCCAAGAAAACAAAGACAATGACTAAACAGCACCCTCCTCAGCCTTAACAGGCAAATAAGACAACTTGTCAAATCCTCCAAAAGCTCCTTTGTGAGAAACCTAGCAAGTACTGCCAAGCATAACCATAAGGCCTTTTACAGCTAGTAACGTAACCTAAAGGGTGGGACCCAAGCATGTGCAGAACTAGTGGCCATTGGTATCACACACACACACACACACACACACACACACACAGGCTCCAAAGAGAGCAAACCTGCTAATGGATAGGTTTGGCAAAGATTTTACTCCCTTATCCCTTCCTAGCTTACAACAACCCCATCCCCCAACCTTCTCCCCACCTTACATATCTAAAGAGCAGGTCCTCAAAGCCCTGTCCAAGGCAAAAAACACGGCCTCTGTGGGACTAGATAACATCCCAGGCTGTCTTCTAAACAAGCTAAAACATGAACTACCATCACAACAAGTATCCTTTTCAATCATAGCCTAACCACAGGATTTGTTGCTGCAGAATGGAAAACAGTTACAGTTATTCCCCTCCACAAAGGTGGCCTAGCAACAGACTTGGGTAATTACAGACACATAAGCCTGACCAGTCTCATCTGTAAGACCATTGGAACGTATCATTATGGACTCAAAGGTGACCTTCAAACCCTGGATCCTACCCAATTCAGGTTCATGAAGAGCAGATCTTGCCTGTTAAATCTGGTGGATTTCTTTAAAAGTGTGACCAAGGCCACTGATGAGGGCAAATCTGTGCACACTGTCTACCTCGACTTGGCAAAGGCTTTTGACACAATCCCACATTCAAGCATTATCGATAAACTTAATAAACTGAATGCAAACCCCTATATTGTAAGATGGGTTGCCAACTGGCTCACAAACCAGACATACACTATCAACGTTAAAGTAAACTTTATTGTTAATCAGATATACGCAGCAGTGCAAGCTGAATGAAATAATGTTGCTTTGGTCTCCATACTAGACACAACAATAACACATTGTTTGAATGACAGTAAGATTAATGTACATACAGTAATTAAAATATTAACAACACAATACATTGCCACAATTGGACTGGAAGACATTAGACAATATTATACTAGTAGGTGTTGTAAGACTATGACTTCACATTCATTATAATTGCTTAGAATATTGCATTTCATCAGTTGTAGTATGATATAATCTGATGTTTATATTACACATGTTGGAATGGCGACTCACTCCTGACTATTGCACATTCAGGAAGTAATAGCATAAGAAATCAGGCTAACTATGCCAGTTATTGAAGCAATTTGCCAGAGTGATTACTATAGATGATACTTCACAGCAAGTGGCATACTGATCCGATTATTCACTGTCATGCCTGGCATTCAACTTCAGCAGCCTTATGGAGAGGTTCATAGGTGTTTCCTAGGCTAACAACCGCAAGGGACTTTTTAAGCCTAGCCATGCATCCCAAATCTCTGACAAGTTCTGATACCCTTGATAAGTGTAAGCAGGGGGTTGGAGATGAACCATTTACAGGTTACCTGGTCTATTAGAGACATAGGTGCCAAACCAGGGATGAATTTCCAGTTTCCCATCCAATTGTCCAAGTTGCACTTGAATTGGTTAGGGAGGAGCTCTGCTTCTCTTGGATGGGGAGCCTGTTCCAAAGACGTGGTACTCTCTGGAATACATACCTCTCTCTCCAGAGCTATTTATATCACAGGCAAGGTTTAAGTCTTTAGAATGGGTAAATCTGGTGCTGTTTGTTTTGTGCATATGCAGGAGGTCCATCAGAGTGGGATCTGACAATGCCCTGTATGCCAGGCATAGATCTCCCCTCAAAAGCCTGTAGGAGAGAGAATACAGGGATAGGGCCTTGAAGAAGTCTGCATAGGACATTTTAGTTATGCCCTGTATTCTTTTAGTGAGGAACCTCTGTAGACGTTCCAGTTGTTGGATATGCCTGGCTAAGAACATACCAAAAGTGGCATTATACTCAATGAAGGGTCTGATGAATGCCGAATACAGTGGAACAATGACTTCCTTGGACTTAGATGCCATACTTTGTTTATAAATTGTGCAATATAAAATGATTTCCTCACCACTGTAGACACATGATGGTCAAAACTAGATTTATTACTGTGTGTGTTCCTAAGTCCTTGACTATTGAGTCATCTATCAGGGGTGTGTTGTCAATATGATAGTTATGAGGGATGGATGACTTCCCAAAGGATACTGTTATGCCTTTCTTCGCATTTAGTTTTAGTCCATGGCTCTGACACCAGTTGTTTGTCTGTGTCAGCCCCTCCTGGAGAACATTTGTGTCAGTGTGAGATTAAATGACAGCTCCTAATTTGCAATCATCTACATATTTAGTCAGCCAGAGACCACTGACATTGGCCTTGACTTCTGAGAAGTAAATGCAAAAAAGGAGCGGTCCAAGGACTGATATCTGAGGGACTCCACTTGTGACCGTCCTCTTTGCAGAGGTGGACTCCCCGATTCTAACTTCCTGGGTCCTGTCTGTGAACTAGTTGGCTATCCCCCGGGTGGCATACAGGTTTGTACCTAACCTCTTGAATTTGTCAACAATGCTTGAGTGGGGTATTGTGTCAAATGGCTTGGCCAGGTCAAGGTAGGCAGTGTGAACAATTTTGTCCTCATCCATTGATTTGGTGACATTCTCAAAGAAGTCTACCAGGTTGAGTAGGCATGATCTGCCCTTGACGAAACCAAACTGGGTTGGGGCCAGTGTCTGGAGGTTTACTATATCTCTATTGATCATTTCCATATCAGTATGGTTGCACCCATGGTTGGTGTATTGACTGTCTGTGTCCAGGGAGTTTGTGTTTACAAAATCCAGGAATCTCTGTGCATGTACATTTGGTGTCGTATAGGATTCCCAGTTAATAGTGGGGGTAATTAAAGTCACCCATGAATATGGTATTGGGTTGGATTGTTAGTGTTTCTAATAAGTTTAAATATGTGGTATGGGTTTCATGGGTCATAGAGGGGGACCTATAGCTTGCAAGGAAGTGGTACTGGATTTTGCCTATGGTAGTTTGAACATGGAGCTGCTCAAGTGCATTGTCCTGTTTGACCAGCCTTGAAGTATATTTATCTTTGAAGTAAATAGAGACACATCCATCTTTAGTCCCTGCCTGTGTAGTAGCTGGCCTAAATGTGTAGAAGGCATAATAACTTAGCACTGTTGGTGTGCTCTCTGCAGCTTTAAACCATGTCCACTGCACAGATGTCAGCATTCTCAAAGGTAAAGAGCACTTCTAAGGAGTGGAGTTTTTTGTTTAGACTCCTAGCACTTAGTAGTAATACCTTTAGATTGCCTTGGTTTTGATTTGTCAGAAGTACTTTCAGTTTGGCATTGCTAAAACAAGCACTATGGGGGAAGACAATGTTTTAGCTATTATTTGAAAGCCTAGAGGGGAGAGGTGCAGACCATCCCTGGCAAAGTAGAATGGTCTGTTGAACATCTCCTTCCATGCTGACAAATATTGCACCCCTTAGAATAACAGAAATTAAGCCAATTATTAAAGTCTATCATATTTTGTTCATATTGTGGGATCATCCTTGGAGAAGGTAAAATACTGCTCAATGCTAGGCTAATATCAGTCTGAGACAAATTCCGAGAGCTCCATGATGTCTCTCTTCATATAGTCTAGGGAGGTATGTCTCAGGTCATTTACTCCCACATGGACTATGACTGATTCAAATTGGTAATTGTGGTCCAATAACCTGAGTGCCAGCGTAATGTGGTGGATCCTAGCCCCTGATAAGCAATTGACCGTGACTTTCTCCTTACTCAGCCTAATGAGAAGGACATCAGTGTGCCTCACGATGACGTCTCCAATAACTAAAATGTTGGACTGTGTGGTGACCTGTCTTATGGGCTTAGAGGTAGAGGCTCCATGAGATGTAGCTCTATGTGTTGATGTGGGTGTTGTTTTAAAAGAGTGCATTTGTGGCTGCTGAGGGTATTTGTTATGTGTACTTCATCTAGGAGGTCTTTGTGGTTTAGGAAAGTTACAATTAAGTGCCTCAGCATATGTAGATTGATACGTCTGCTTTGAATTGTACGTGATGGGTGCCACGTGTGTACTACTGATAACCTTATGACTTTAGGAACACTTTTATAGGAGAGCTTTGCCTCCAGTGACATTGTGTAAATACATCTCTCCCATACCATATCAGTGTGCTTGAGAAGTAACTGGTTGTCTGCAAACATGAGGCAATTTGTACATTGCATCAGGATGTCCATATCCACCAAGCCGGTAATGGAGAAAGTAGGAAAAGTTCATATCCATGGCAACAGACCCTTTTTTATTGATTAGACACTTGGAGGAAGAATATCAATCGCTGTCAGGAGTATCTGGTTTGCAACTATGAGGACAGTGCTTGTCACTGCAAACTAGTTGTCCTGTGTGCAACTATGTTTTGGAGAAATTTCAATTGTGCTTTTATATGAGGAATGTCACTCACGCTGTCTGAGTCTATACACAGCACTGCCAAACGCTTGAGGGGAAACTAATATGTAGACCCTGAAAATTAAGGATGAAGTATTTAGGCAGATATTCTGAAGTTAGAAACAAATAAAGCAATACTTTTAACCCTTTACTAACCATTTAGCACACTCTTAGCTTATTTACAGCAGA
Organism: Protopterus annectens; assembly: GCF_019279795.1. Classification (NCBI taxonomy): domain Eukaryota; kingdom Metazoa; phylum Chordata; order Ceratodontiformes; family Protopteridae; genus Protopterus; species Protopterus annectens. The sequence continues at coordinate 312,378,303 of NC_056750.1, read as the reverse complement.
TTTTATTTTAACCCTTTATTTAATGTTTAGCGCACACTAATGGTTCCCCTTTTTTATTTTAAACCAGGGAGGCAAATTCATCATTGTTCTGTAGAATATTTTCATTATGACCCATTGACAACAGTAACTTGCTGAATGACTTCTGTTAAGAAAACTCTAACACATATGAATAACATGCAGCCAAGCATGATAACAACAATAATAGCAATTTAAAACATGATGAGTTTTTCTGTCCACCCCTTGAACAAATGACTAAATCACTCGCTCCAGCTGTCATACCAATTTTTCCTACTATGTTGTGACACTTGTGCAATAACTTCTAAACATGTTTTGAGAGCCTCTGATTTATCTGAAATAAATTTACAGCATTGTTCTCCTATTAGGGCACATGTACCCCCTTGTGACGCTAGTATGTAATTTAACACCATTCAATTTTGTAACACCATAGTTCAAATGTTTGTCATTTTGACTGTAATGTCAGATATTGCACCAAAAGTTGCATTTGCCAATACTTCAACTAAATTGGATAGTTTCCTTAACTCTCAAATGGCTTTTACTGCTCCATACCATGGGAAAATACCTGTTCTGGCAATCACACCTGCTCCTAGATTCATATATATATTTTTTAATTTTAAATAATCAAGATTTTGATGATAACTATCTGATGTATTTAGGGTGTCTACTGGATTTTGAATTGCAGGTAATATGTCTCTTCTTTTCTTTCATTTCTAATACTTCCCTTTGGTAACTCTTTTACATGATGCATTGTTGGTATTACTAATCCTATATAGCAGGTACCACCCATCCCCTTGGTATATGCATATTTACCAAAGATGTAATACAACCCATCTGACAGAGCAACACTGCTATTTACTATGCTGCCATTTACCTATCCCATAGTAGGAGTTTTGTCATGTATAACCACAACATTTTTATTTATTATTTTTTTCCAACACGTAATGGTTTTGCACATACTTTTAGTGTTTTGTGAATAATGAAATACCCTTGTGTCACTTAGTATTAACTGACCCTTGGCTGATAGTAAAATAGGAAAACCATGACAAAATATACCACACTGTATTATATGTTCATGAAATTTTACCATTTTAATCATTTCAGTACAATTACTGTTACCCACTGGGATGGTCCCATTTTGCTGAAAACACCCTGTACTATAGCAGATAACTGTACGCTTGCTTTACATAATTGTACATTTATAATTTGGTGTCCTATTTCCTTTATTAATATCCTCCAATTACTAGTATCATCTAGTGGAATCGACACCAGGGGCATGACCCCTGCTATTTTAGGTATTAAATTACATACCCAGCAAACAGAAACATTCATACGTTTTTGCATACCAACATTGTCTTGCCATGAATATATTAAAAGATGGTGACCAGTCTTGTTTATCCTTTCACATGTCTTTAGTCTCTCCCGTGTAACCTTATAGTTTGATTAACAGGTTGTAAATACAATTCAATGCTAAGCAGTACAATAACTAAAATGGTAACTATGATTACTTTAAAAAAACATCCTGTAAATAGAGATTTCACTGCTGAATCATTTTGCCTTTGGTCATCCGAAACTGGATTTCAGAAAGGATGTACTTTAAACCATGCCAATTTCATTATGCCTCCTCTGTGAGGAACCTACAAAAGAATGCACTTAGTGAGAATTACATTGCTCACTAGTTTTAATAACTTTTAACTGATCTTCATGTACCACTATTGTTTTTTCTTTTTTTCTTTAATTTTATACACTAATGGTCCAATTTGTTCCGCTACTTCAAAAGGGCCTTGTCAATTGCAATTCCATAGCCCTTCCATTTGGAATGTTTTTACCAATACTTTTGTTCCACAGGGAAGGTTTTCTTCAGGCGGTAATATTGGCACCTTTTTCCATAGGTGAAACTCTTGCTCTCTTGCGTAGTAATCACATATTTCTGTAAGCTGTTTTAACCATTGCTGATGCTTACTGATTTCTAAAATAGGCCTAATGTCTGGCGTGTCAGGACCAAAAGATAACTGTAATGGAATTTTTCTCCCTTTATAATTTCATAAGGAGATATTCCTGTCTCACTATTGGGTGTTGGCATTATACTCGTAAGAATGCTGGGCAAGTGTTCTACCCATACATTTCCCTTTTCAAGACATGCCTTTTTGAGATGCTTCTCAAGTGTACGATTCATTCATTCTACAATTCCGTTAGATTGTGGGTGATAAGGCACATGGAACTTTTGGTGAGTTCCTAACAGACTACACATTTGCTTTATTAGGTTACTAACAAACCGCGGACCATTGTCTGATTCAATGATTCTTGGCCATCCCCAATGGCAGAAAATATTTTTCCATAAGGCTTTTGTTGTTGACTTTGCTATGATATTTTTAGTGGGAATTGCCTCTACCTGTTTTGAAAAAAAACATCCACTAATACTAATAGGTATTTTCAACCTCCTGTTGTTGTTGTTGGCAAAGGACCTGCAAAGTCTATTTGAACTGCATACCATGGCCCATCTGATGGCTGTACCCAATGTAACTGAGGTAATTCTTGTAAAATTAGCCTACAGATCTTTTATAAACTTGGGTTCCAATACTTTTCTTTTACAAGTGCCCATAGCTTATCCGCTCCTAGATGCCCTAATGTTTGGTGATTTAATTTGACCAACTAATGTGCTAACTGATATAGCACATAAGGCAACCGCAATCCTTTTGTAGTGGTATATACATAGTACTCCTTTGGTGGTACTACTGCTGTCATGTATTGGTCTGTTTCTTCTTTTAAACCTCGCTTTTTTTGAATGTTTATGAGGTATTTCTTGACTGACTGTTGGTCTAGTTCTTTTAAAGCACTGACTTCTGAATCAGTATATACATACTCTGGAAGTTTTTTTCCACTTTGTGCTGCCTGTTTTGCTAATGAGTCAGCTAATGCATTAAACCTGAAAGTTTCACTTGTTGGTTTCTGATCTGCTTTAACTTTTAAAATGTTGTACTCTCCCTGTTGATTTGACATCGTTATAACTTTATGTATGTCTTTTAATACTTCAGCATGCCATAATGATTTGCCTACACTGTCCACAAAACCTTGCCTTACCCAAGTGTCCATATGCAGTCTTAAAGAATTTACTACATAAACACTGTATGAAAAAATGTTAACAGGATTGTAATACTTTAGCACATACAAGACTGCATCTAGTTCAGCTCTCTGAGTGGACATATGCCTTGGTAACTTGATTAGTTTGTGAGAATCCAGCTTTGGATTCTCTGGAACTACGGCAAATCCTGTCCAGGATTTGCCTTTGTCCCAAAACCATGCTCCGTCCACAGAGAAGGATGGCTTAAAGTGGTCAAAATTCGATGCTAGAAATTGTACGTCAGGTAACATTTTTTCTAAGCAGTTATGTTGTTTTCCTTCATATCCCATTTGATTTGACAAATAAGATTTGTCCCCATCTGTATGGTGACAGTTTTCATTCCAAAAAGTGCCATCCATTTTGCAAAAACTGCCTATACCATTTGTGATTTTATTCATTTTAAAATTGTCTGTTAGAGCTTTTACTGCCTGGTGTGGTGTTTGTACTATAATGCAAGAAAATACAGTCAAATACTCAGTTTGTCTGATACCTAGTAAATTGCTAATAACTGCTGTATGCAGGGGTGATAGCCCAACTCTACTGGACTCATTTTGATACTGCAGAACATGACTGGACATAATGTTTTTTCCATTCTGTTATTACCACCATGTGGCCATTCCTTTTATAGTACCACTGATAATGTTTTCTTTCCAGCTGCTGCTTGTAACACAAATAGCAACTTTGGTGTGGGTGGTATTAATTCTGTAGCTTGTGCTAACTTTACTTTCATTTGCAAAAATGCTTTGTCCTCATGACATATACTGTACTGTTACAGCTTAAGCTTTAATGTAAAAGGTTAGCTTCTCAGCACAGATATAGATGATAAACATTCATTCTCCATTTAACTTGGAACCTGACTTCCTACATACCTTAACACAGCTTGTTTTTAACAATGTTTATATACTGTTTTTACAAGGAACACCACTGGTTTCTCTGAGGCCCACCAAGCAGTTGTTTCCTTTACTCCAAGAGCTGTTTTGCCAGACAGTTATTGTTTTTGTCACACAGTTCTTCTTTTCTGGTCAAGTTTCAGTTGTTTTTGCCACACAGTTCTTTTCTGGTCAAGTTTCTGATGTTTTCGTTATGTTAGGTTTTGACCACAAACTTGCTATTTGCTCACGTGTTGCTACACAGTATTGATGCAGAGTTTATCTAACACTGCTTTTATTTACACCAGAATTTATTTTAACCCTTTACTCACTGTTTAGCACACTCTAACCCCCCCCCCCCCATACTTGGTACTTATCCAGCCCATAAATGAGTATAATACTCCATTCAGTATGTACCATACTAACTACATGCAGCAATTAGAGAGACCGCAGAGGTTTTTAACAAAGAAAATAAGGGGCATCCAGCATGTGCTTTGCACAGACCTATTAAATTCCCTGTCACTATAGTCCATAATGTATAGACTTCTTAGGGGATACTTTTGCCTGTCCTGCACAGCAACCCAAGACCCAAACCTAATGAACTTACTGCAGATCCATAAATCAAATAGGTCTAGGGATACCCATTCCAGGGACTTAAATTTAGCCCATGTCTTAAACAGGACATGCTGGTGGGAAACATTTATCTCCCAGCAACTGCCACTTCTTTGGAATAGGCTACCAATTTATGTGAAACAGAGTACCCCTAAGGAAACTGGACGAGTGGATGGGGCACCATACATTCTTACCAGGGATAGCACCCACAATCCTCCAGGACATGAACTGTCATCACTAAATGCAATCTTGGGTATTGACTAGTACTTCTACAGTATTACATTGTGTTGAAATGGCTAGGCTTAAAATGACCCCTGGGTCTATAGTTTAGTAATCTCCCATGATCATATGATAGCCTGTTTCATTTTCAGTTCAATGGGTTACGTCTGATGTCACCAAATGCAGAAATAAAATCAGTGTCAGTGTCAGAAGAACTGTGGAAAATTATTATGATGTAGTGAGCTCATACGTGGTTCAATCTTTATCCAGGGCTATGAGAAGAGCTTATAAGTAATTTGTTTCATCTTTTATGACATTTAGGCAACGGTTCCCCGTTGAGCAAAGGAAGTGGTCTGTTCATCAGTATGTAGGCTTTTAGTTCACAGATGGGAGCCTGGAGAAGCTCTGTGAACAGTTATTGTGCACATTGTAGCTTTTACCACAATGGAAAGATTGATAAGTTTGAATGACATTACCAAACATTGGTGAGTACTGCAGATGCTGAAGGATTGGGAAAGAGTGAAAGAAGCTCGCTTTGATACGAGACTTCGGTCGGGTAAGATTTTAATGAGACTGCTGTTGTCAGGTTTGCAGGTACTGGTTCCTAGTTAAAAAGATTGTGTGTTTTGTGGTCAGTCTTGGCAGTGCTAATACATATGAGGGCATTAAGAGTTAGTGAATGTTTGGGAAATTTGGATTAAATCTGGGAAATTTGGATTACAGTGATGTTTATATTACCAAGTCAGTGGTGGTGGTTTGGTTGCGCAGATCTGGGGTGGAACAGTGAGGACATATACAAGTAGTGGTGCATAGCAATGATGAAAAGCTGTTGTGCCTGGTTACATGGGCTAAACTATGGATGAGTGTGGTTAAGCTAAATGTGGGTCAGCTGGTATTTCAGGATGTCAGTGGGAAGGCTGTATCAGCAGGATAGTTTGTTATTGAGAACAGCACTGCTATGTCAAGGGGTTATGGTGGATCAATTTTATCTCATTCTTTTCAGACAGGGAAAGCTCTAGATGGTGTAGTTCAACTAAAGTAATAAAGAGAGCTGCAAAGCGAGTTTCACATGCTTTTCTGTCTCATGTTAAATAATCTTAGGTTTGCTAAATTTCAGTTACTATAATTTTGTTTTTCAAGCCAGAGCAAGGATAATATCCTTAGTCGTTCCTTTGCTTTTGGGTGGTTAAAATGCAATGATCAGACTTTATGGCGGCATCTTTAAAACTGATCCATTGAAACTGGAGGTGATTTGGTGTAGTTTTAGAAACATGCAATGGCATCATTTGGTTGTTAAAACTAATGCCTTGCACTTAGAGCTGAGTGATGCTAAGTTTGTACTTATTCACTTAAGGGGTAACAATATGGGCTTTGCTTCTAAGAGAAAGTTATTAGCTCAGATTGGATGAGATTTGGTAGTTCTGAAACAGAGATTCCCAAAGGTTTTGTTGATTTGGTTAGAGATAATACCTAGGTTAGGTTGGAGGCAGGCTATGTGTTTTAAGTACTTAGAGTTAGCCAGATGTTTTGTAAATCATAGAGGAGCGAGGATGGCTGAATCTCTACATATACATTGGGAGTTAGCGAATAGGGACCGAGTATAGTTTAGAGCAGACAAAGTACATCTGAGTGATGCTGACCTTGATTTATTCAATGTAAATATTCCCATGCTGGTGAAGGACATGCTGCAAGGTAGTTATGTGTGGTTTGTGGGGGGAAAGCATGCAGAGGTCTTAGAGGGCAGTGTGTTAGTAGCAACCCCTCTATTTCCCCTTTCTTTTATGAAATTGGTTGTTGGAGGTTTGAATAGGCAGTGGCACACTGCTCTGACTGGAATGGTTGGTACAATGGGTGGTTGTAGTAATGCTGCTGTTCTGTTAATATAGCAATAAGCAGCTCAACACTGCCTGTGATATCATATGATGATGATGATGCAGTTTTATGCTATAGTTAATTACTGTTGTAGTGCTCAGTAAACTGTTTGCACTGCCTCTTTGGTTTGTTTATTGTGTATGTGCACGGGTAAATGTACAATATCTTTGTTCTGTTAATATAGCGATAAGCAGTTCAACACTGCCTGTGATATCATATGATGATGATGCAGTTTTATGCTATAGTTAATTACCGTTATAGTACTGAGTAAACTGTTTGCACTGCCTCTTTGGTTTGTTTATTGTGTATGTGCATGGGTAAATGTACAATATCTTTGTTCTGTTAATATAGCGATAAGCAGTTCAACACTGCCTGTGATATCATATGATGATGATGCAGTTTTATGCTATATTTAATTACTGTTCTAGTGCTCAGTAAACTGTTTGCACTGCCTCTTTGGTTTGTTTATTGTGTATGTGCATGAGTAAATGTACAATATCTTTGTTCTGTTAATATAGCGATAAACAGTTCAACACTGCCTGTGATATCATATGATGATGATGCAGTTTTATGCTATAGTTAATTACCATTGTAGTGCTCAGTAAACTGTTTGCACTGCCTCTTTGGTTTGTTTATTGTGTATGTGCACGGGTAAAGGTACAATATCTTTGTTCTGTTAATATAGCGATAAGCAGTTCAACACTGCATGTGATATCATATCATGATGCAGTTTTATGCTATATTTAATTACTGTTGTAGTGCTCAGTAAACTGTTTGCACTGCCTCTTCGGTTTGTTTATTGTGTATGTGCATGGGTAAATGTACAATATCTTTGTTCTGTTAATATAGCAACGAGCAGTTCAACACTGCGTGTGATATCATATGATGATGATGCAGTTTTATGCTATAGTTAATTACCATTGTAGTGCTGAGTAAACTGTTTGCACTGCCTCTTTGGTTTGTTTATTGTGTATGTGCATGGGTAAATGTACAATATCTTTGTTCTGTTAATATAGCGATAAGCAGTTCAACACTGCCTGTGATATCATATGATCATGATGATGCAGTTTTATGCTATATTTAATTACTGTTGTAGTGCTCAGTAAACTGTTTGCACTGCCTCTTTGGTTTGTTTATTGTGTATGTGCATGGGTAAATGTACAATATCTTTGTTCTGTTAATATAGCGATAAGCAGTTCAACACTGCGTGTGATATCATATGATGATGATGATGATGCAGTTTTACGCTATAGTTAATTACCGTTGTAGTGCTCAGTAAACTGTTTGCACTGCCTCTTTGGTTTGTTTATTGTGTATGTGCACGGGTAAATGTACAATATCTTTGTTCTGTTAATATAGCGATAAGCAGTTCAACAGTGTGTGTGATATCGTATGATGATGATGATGCAGTTTTATGCTATAGTTAATTACCGTTGCAGTGCTCAGTAAACTGTTTGCACTGCCTCTTTGGTTTGTTTATTGTGTATGTGCACAGGTAAATGTACAATATCTTTGTTCTGTTAATATAGCGATAAGCAGTTCAACACTGTGTGTGATATCATATGATGATGCAGTTTTATGCTATATTTAATTACTGTTGTCATGCTCAGTAAACTGTTTGCACTGCCTCTTTGGTTTATTTATTGTGTATGTGCACGGGTAAATGTACAATATCTTTGTTCCGTTAACATAGCGATAAGCAGTTCAACACTGCCTGTGATATCATATGATGATGATGCAGTTTTATGCATTATTTAATTACTGTTGTAGTGCTCAGTAAACTGTTTGCACTGCCTCTTTGGTTTGTTTATTGTGTATGTGCATGGGTAAATGTACAATATCTTTGTTTTGTTAATATAGCGATAAGCAGTTCAACACTGCCTGTGATATCATATGATGATGATGATGATGATGCAGTTTTATGCTATAGTTAATTACCATTGTAGTGCTCAGTAAACTGTTTGCACTGCCTCTTTAGTTTGTTTATTGTGTATGTGCACGGGTAAATGTACAATATCTGTTCCTTACTGCTCTTCTCTACATTTTCTGTAAAAAATGCAGTTTTTAATATGCACAACAATATGAGAAGACCGGGTAACATTTGTTTCATCTCCATCCCATTTCTCCATTTCATAGTTTGGAAGAACTGCTGTATCAGTAAACCTCTGTCCCCTGTACTGTAACAGCATTAAGTGTGGTCCTCACAAATGGTGTGTCAACCCCATATCTGAAAATGCAATTATTTCCATAGTAGCATATTTTGATATTAAAAATAAAATTGTGATGTCTCATACATGCTGGGAATCATACCCAAAACAGGAGATAAATGTAGTTACAGTCATGTACTTAGTAAAAATGATTTGGGACAAAAACTGACAAAAAAAGAAGCAAATGGTTAAGTACACTGCAGAGGGGGGGGGGGTGTACACTGCTTTTTGTTTTGTTTTCCTGGCACACAGCAGCTTAAAGTTCACTTGCTGCACCTCTTACAGTGAAATAGAATGAGAGACAGAGAGGAAATACGCAAAGACGTTTAAGAGGGCATGGGACAGGTAAAAAAAAAGAGTGAGTGAGAGAAGGTATGCATGAAGTGCAGGTAAAACTTTAAGGTACTTAAAAGGCAGAGTATTGAAGCTTGTTTTTTCCTCTGTCATCAAGCAAGTGTAATGCATTTTAATGCATTTATAACTTATGTTCCACCAAAACAAATATTATACTCCATGTATGTGGCAGCAAAAAGACAACTTAATCCACCTATCCAGCCCCTCAGTACGGCCAGTACCACATAGCTACTGCACCCTGCCCAGCCAGTCTGCTCTTTTATTTACCACAAGCCTTCTTGAAAGCATCACTATACCTAAAGCTAGCCAACTCCACTGATTTATTCCATTCATCCAACACTCTTTCTGTGAAGATATTATTGTTTTTTTCTTTGTTTCCTCTTCCTTTGGTAATGTGGTGGCTCAGAGATGAGATATCTCGCTCATAACTCCAGGGTCAGAGACTGAAAACTGATTTCTGTATGAAGCTAATCTGTCTGTAAGTTATTAGAGTTTATGGAAGAGCATCTCTTGTAAACTGGGATTATAATAGCTTGCTTTCAGATATAAGGGATGCAGCTTTTTATAAAGCACTATTTACAATATGTAGAAGATGGTAGTCTAGGCTGGCTTTGATACCAAAAATTACACTCGTGGTATCTTATCTGTTACCAAGGAACTTATGTTTCTGACCTTACTGAGGGTAACAGAATGAGGAAGAAGGGTTGATGTTCTTTTTTCTCACTGTGCAGCCTGAAATTTGCTTTGAATTTGTATGGTCCTGTTAGCCATATTTATTGAATGTGTTATAGTGAAACTATTTTGTATACACATGCCACATTCTTGTTTCTCCCACTACAGTTTACATCTGTGACTATAGATGGTCATAAAATTTCACCCACTTTGATGGCCAGTTATAATTTGAATGAAGTGGACTTGTTCCGACTGTTTTGTTCCTTTTGGATGCTGATGACCTTAGCTTTGCTACACTGCACAGGTAAAGTGTGAAATCTATATCACTCCCTTGGTTTAATGATTTGTTGATTTTGTAAATTCAAAAGTTAGGTTCATTTCAGAAATGATTTCAGGTGCCTGACTCTGATCAAATACGTGATTTAATACAAACTTAATTGCTAATTAAACATAATATAATTTAGCAGGTTGCTGTTGGAGATTGTCCAAGCCATTTCATTTTATGTATGCACATTTTTTTCCCCATTTTTCCCCTGCTTGCTAGCTGGCTTTTTGAGAGCTGTTGACAATGTCATAAAAGGAAATGGAAGTTCTTTGTAAATGCTAATGATGTTACTTGGGAGTAATTTGGTCACTTTTATTTACTTACTTATGTTTGTTTTTTAATTTTAGTTTTCTTGCTCACTAACTGAGGCTTTTTAAGAACTATGGTTTGTGAACGGAAAGAAAGTGGAAGTTTCAGTGAAGGGATTTTAGTCTCAAAGCACATTTCCTGATAGAATAGCTGTCCTTCTTTGTACCAAGCTCTGCCTGTAGTTTAGTTATTCTCTTTGGATCACTGAGTCTCCAGTGGGGCTTGCGGTTTCTTCAAGCCCATTTTCTAAACTGGAACAAAGTTTAGGGGGTGTGGGTAATTTGCAAAAACTTCTACTGCACAGCTGAGTAGGTAAAATAATCAGAACACTTATATACCATCATATTTCAGTTTGGGTGCATTGGATTTTTCCAACTAACTAAACAACGCAACAGTCCTTTTCAAGCCCCCTACCAGTAAACACAGGTGAAATGCAAGACAGAGCATGTCAATGTAGATTTAGAAATTAAACCAATTATGTATGCTAATTACTGGTGAGTTCCAGCCAATTACTGCTTTTCCCTTGCCACAGGAACCTGCTTTAACATATTTTAAGCAATTATGACATTACACCAATTCACTATCAACTGCATCTAGATATACTGATGTAAAGTTTTGACTGCCAATTCATTGAATGTATCCTTAATGTGAGAGCCACAATCAATGAGGATATATGACCGAGTTTTCCCCTTACTCTGAGGGCTAGGTAAAGCTGAAGTGAATGCATACAGGTATCAGGAGCCATAGGATACAGAGTAAGTTGGTCCCTTACCAAAGTAGTTTTTTGTGTATTGTGCACTTTTTTTCAATCATTGCAGTAGTCAAAAGGTCAATTTTGATGACTTTGAAAGTTAACTATTGTTGCTTTGAGACTTTTACCTTAATAAATTATTTTTGCAATTTATAGGCAGCTGCCCCATACCAAGATAACTGAAAATTTAATTTCCTTAGCCATTAACAGTAACTACACACACACACACACACACACATATATATATATATATTTATGTAATACAACCTTCAAAATCAAACAGCACTGATCAGTGCAATGGTCTGTCAATGTAGTGCTATAAGGGTCTATATCATTTTAGCAAATACCCATTTGTTTAGCAACTGTTTATCAAAGCTGCTCTTCATCGAACTGTGGATTTTAACTGTGGCAAACCAGCATATAGCCACCATCTGAAATTTGCCCCTTTCCCCACTGTAGTGTGATCTCAGAGTTGGTGTATTTGGTTAGGGGTTTGGGGGCACAGCCCCACCTTGACAGGTTTTAGATTTTTTTGTTTTTTGCGGTTGCTCGGTTAGCCCACCCCTTGTGTGCCCTAGTTAAAATCCGCTGCTTGATGAAAAGCATCTCTGATTGAATACCCATTCAATGAAATGTCATAGACCCGTGCTATAATGGGTATTACCCTAAGATCCCAGGTGTGTAACTGTGGAGTTAGTGCAGATAAGTAATGAATAAAAAAGGTGGTTTTGTTTGTATATGGCACTGTGTAGCTGAAGCAGTAGGTATTGTACCTTTGTCTTGTGTACTAGAGGTTGCAAAGTGTTGCTGGGTATATTTGTTGAAATATTTGAGCAAGAGTTATGCATACAAAGGATGAGTAGTGTAGCAACGGCAAAAGTAACACTACTGGCTATGTTATCAAGTTTGAGTTGCTGTCTTGGTTTGTTAATAATGGGGTGAGCAGATAATGATATTTGGGTTAGGAAGCCATACTTTAGGAGTACTTTAATACTGTCCACATCCCAAAATACAACAGAGCCGTACTTCAGTAAATTTGGGTCTACTCATCCAGTCATCAAGACTAGCCTTAAAGATAAACAAAGTAGGACTTTGGTTGACCTTTAAAGGTAACTTATTTCATAGGTTGGGACACATTGAGTCAGGATCCTATCCTTCCAGTGTGTCTTATTTATTTGTCTGGTTATATTTAGAATCCTTATAAAGGTATCTGTAGAGCCACTGATTTTGCAAAGAAATAGGATGTAAAAATGGATTTCATAGCTCAAAAAGTGAGGCATAGATCACCTCAGAACAAGGACCATATCCAGTACAAGGCAACCTAGGCAGATGGCTAGGGCACAGTGCTGTTTGACAGGGCCCATAAATTCCAAAAAACCCCAGCAGCATCTCATTCTAAGTTTTCCCTGATTACTGCTTCTCATGTCTCACTCTTTACTTAGCTGCTCTAGTTCCAGGAAGTCATTTTCTCAGATATTAAGAGCAAAACTTCCTGAGGCTTTGCAGAGCTTTATAGTCAGCTTTCACATTTGCTGCTCCTTTGTTTTTGGTAATTGCTCAAGGAACAGCATTTGTTGCACCTTTGCTTTCAGTAATTGCTCATTTGCATTTGGTGGAACAGGTGATGTTGAAGATTGTTTGCTGCCTTTTGGTAATTTTCCAACTTACAATACCATGATAATTCAAAGTATGGAGTTTGGACAGTGTGTATTTGCTTTTTTGCCATTGCAGTTGTAATTCAAAGCATACATGGTATGTATTATTTTAGGATTTTGCTAAATTGCATTCTTTTATTTTGCAGTTTCTTTACTTGGGGCGTGTGTGTGTGTGTGTGTGTGTGTGTGTGTGTGAGTGTGTGTGTGTGTGAGTGTGTGTGTGAGTGTGAGTGTGTGAGTGTGTGAGTGTGTGTGTGTGTGTGTGTGTGTGTGTGTGTGTGTGTGTGTGTGTGAGTGTGTGAGTGTGAGTGTGTGAGTGTGTGTGTGTGTGTGTGTGTGTGTGTGTGTGTGTGTGTGTGTGTGTGTGTGTGTCTGTGTGTGTGTGTCTGTGTCTGTGTCTGTGTGTGTGTGTGTGTGTGTGAGTGTGAGTGTGTGTGTGTGAGTGAGTGTGTGTGTGTGTGTGTGTGTGTGTGTGTGTGTGTGTGTGTGTGTGTGTGTGTGTGTGTGTGTGTGTGTGTGTGTGTGTGTGTGTGTGTGTGTGTGTGTGTGTGTGTGTGTGTGTGTGTGTGTGTGTTTGCGCGCATGCATGTGTATACTTGAATAGAACAGTTACAGGGTCCATTTTAATTTTGTCTGGCAGCTGGTGAAGAGGATTAAGACTATGAGCTGTTAATGATTTTCTTCCTGTGGTACAGGGTTTGATTCCTTCAGTCTTTGTTTTCCTACTGTGTAACCTTGAGCAAGTCATTTAAAGAAAACAACTAAGGCAATAGAAAATTAGGAGTAGGCTCATTAATGGCTTCCTGGACTGCGTAACTAGTAACTACCTATCAGTCTTAACTTGTTATTTTTTTTAACAGGCATCCAGGTATGAAATGCACTGTGTTGGGCAACAACAGTTTGCCTAGTACTTGGAGCCCAAACTAACGGACCGTCCCACAACCCACATAACCTCTAGAAACTTCATAACTAAAATACTCCCTCCAAATAAATGCCCATGGTATATAGAGACACAATTGGGTTGAACTGCATGGCTAGAGTTATAAAGGCCCTGGTGGTCATTAGCCTAGTATATAACTATGAACCTATGAGTAAGTCTATGAACTGTCAACGAGCTGCATCTTGTAGTGCAGGGTTCAATTCCTTCAATATTCATTGAGTTTAAGTCACTTTACCAGGCTGTGCTCTTGGGCTGCCTCTGAAATGAGTCACTTGTGTACAGTGGGCTGTCTGAAGTTATTAAGAAATGTGTTACACATTTGTCTTTTGAATTCCTGCAACCTTCAGCTAGCCATTAATTAGGGTTTCACTATATACTATTTGACTTTGAATCCCAGCACAAGTCTTCTGATTTAATGAGTTGCCAGATACACTTGCAACAAATATGAGTTTCAAAAGTAGAAACATTTACTGCTGCACATGCTAGGTCTGTTTTCAATGTGTTTTATTTTGTTCATGGCTTTCAGTGTTTTTGCTACAAAATAGTTTTAAATTAAATATCTGTGATTGGTATGTAAAAGTAAATAAACTAGTATGCATATTGTCTGATCTGAACAATGTCTTATGGTAGTTTTGGAAGAGACAGCCAGGTAATGGGATGTTGTTATGGCTGTAGTGGGGGGGGGGGGGCGGCACAGATCCACTGCCCTGCATAGCACCTTATTTGACCATGAGCTGGCTCTGCTCAAAACATTCAGAAGACTAATGAGTATAAGGAGAGCCAGCCTAATCAATCTTCAACCCCTTTTCCTATTTTGAACACGGGGTCTGGGTGTCACTTCAGCAGCGACAATCATCTCCAGCCATGGCTTACAGGTGGCTAGCCCTGCCATGGAGAGCCAGGTTAATCTCTCAAGGTGATTGAAGGACTTACTGATTAAAATTTATTAGGGATTTTCCATTTGAGTAATACACTAGGATTTGTACATACCAAAGGGGTCTCTATAACTGATAATGGATCTGCTAAAGGGAAGATTAATGTGGTAAGATGACTTCTTTGGATCTTGAGGATACTCCCTTGGAAACTGCCTGGGACAGATATATGGATTTTATGTACACTGGGTAAGTGCATTTTCCAGCCATTTCTGGAGCAGATTAGTATCCCCAGATGAGCAGATAGCAGTGCCTAGCTTGCAGTCATCAGCAAACTGCCTAGGAAGTCTGCAAAATTAATGCAAAATATGTGTGGAACAAGCACTGATCACTTTGTACCGTTTTAGTCACAATTTTACATCTGGAAAAGATTCCAGCAACTTTTAAGTATTAGTTGGTCTCTGTTGTTTTTTTTTTTTTGTCACAGTACAATTACAGAAGAGAAAACTCAGACAGATTATATCATACCACATTGTTTATACATGTTATTGCTATTTTTTCACAGTTAAGAGTGCTGGACACATGAGGCCATGATGTAGCAAAACACAATTAGAAATGGCTATCATTACAAATATGATTTAATAAATATGGTGATATACTGTGGTAAGCAGTGGCTAATTCATATTTTCCACATGGTGGGGGAACAATGTTGGGTCAAAGGGCACCCTAATTTAATAAACATTTGAACTCACCGTGACATTAACATGTAGTACTGCTACAATGCTATGCCTTTACTTTACAAGAATTTGTGCTTTATCTTTTTAGAATGAAATCATATATATATATATATATATATATATATATATATATATATATATATATGTATATTTATATATATAGGTTCATAGGTAGGTACTAGGCTATCGGCCCAAGAGCCTATGTAAGCCTAGTCAACAAGGTTCCCTGGCTTACGCCACACAAGAAAGTTATTTTCCTGTGCCACTGTTGAGCAGAGATACAGAAGCGATACCCAGGGTGTAAGCCTAGCCAGCAAGGTTCCATTGCTTACGCCACCCAAGAAAGTTATTTTCTTGTGCCACCGTCGAGCAGATATATATATATATATATATATATATATATATATAGCTATATATAAAATCATTTTACAGAAGTGCTGTGCATATGTACCCCAGTGTATGTTATTAAACATCTAGAGTACATCAGTGCAACTGTAAATTTATATCATGCTTTACCACAATCTAAAGCAAGTGTATCCTTCACAATACCGAGCATACATTCATATACTGCAGTCACTGCATGTTATTTTGTTATAAAAAAGTCTGTTGTGCAGTAGTTCTGCCAGTTAGTGAGAAAAAAATGTCAGTGCTAAGTTCTGAAGTCATATACATTTACAATGATCTCCATTTCACTGTTGCTACCAAACCCAATGGCATGGCATACTAGATTCTGTCACTTATTTCAGTTTCTCCCTGTACGTAATAAACACTAATCATAATCATCCTTTCATATTGGCATGTGTGCCAAGTAATAATCACAGCAGACAGTAAACCTTGCTGAGATGTAAACTGTTACAAAGGAGAGCAGAGACAAGAATAGGAGACAACTGAAAGTAAGCAAGTACTTGCTTTCAGTGAGTGATGACGCACAGAAAGTGAAAAAAAATACAAAAGAAAACATTTTGCTTATGGGGAAAGTCCCTTACCCTCTCCCATGGGCAGACTGTCCCTCATCTCCTATTTGCTAATTTATTACTGTCATTTTACTATCATTAATGTCAAAGAAAGAGAAATACATGTTTTGATATGAATACTGGCTTGGTTATTTTCACTTTCTGAGCAATTAATATATTTATTTTTCACTTTACTGTCCATATATTTGTGCAAATTAATCAAATACATTGCTGAGAGATTAATATAGATCAGAAAAATACATAAATATATGGAAGGAAAACATAATTAGTTTAAAATGCTCAGAGATAAATGGTGATACTTATGCACAGAGCATTAAAGAGTGAGAAAAGTGCCCCCAAATCCATTATATGATGAATTACGTATACAAATCATCTTTGTCTTCTGAATCTGTAGCTTAACGTCATACCACTTGTGAGTAAACAAAGGAAGTCATAATCTTACTGAAATAAGAAAATATATTTTTTAAACAAGCCTAAGTGGGTATGACCCTAGCCCTGAGCAGCATCCTGCCATCACCCAGAATGATACCACAGTACAACAGAAAATGATTGATTTCAACAATTGGCTAAGTTTCCAGTGTCACTCTAAGGGGATCCAGTATCTGTCTGCCTGGGATGACATGATTGACAGACCTCGATGCTTTGCCAGAGATGGCCTACATCTGTCACCCCCTGGGCTTCCGGATACTGGCCAAGGATCTTGCCACCCCTATAGTGCCTTTTTAGGCGGTGTTCCAAAGACCAAATTACCACCAAAACAGCTACAAACAAATGCAATCTGAGGGTCATGTTGCTCAACACTAGAAGTCTAAATCTCAAACTGCACTCGCTTGAGGCACTCCTTAAAATGGAGAACATCGATATTTGTGCTGTAAAAGAGACCTGGTTCAAGGCAGCAGAAAGCACCACTGCACTACCAGGCTATAACTCATTCCACACCTTTTGGCTCCAGAACTTGGAATGAAGCTCCAAAGGCAGTGGTGTTTCCATATTCATAAAAGATGCGCACACCTCCAGACTGGTAGTCCAGCATAATGCATCAGAGATACTTCAGGTGCAGCTAACAATTGGGTAAGACAGCGATTCAGGTTGTAGCCTGCTATAGGTCCCCAACCATGTCCCAAGACTTGCACTCCATGTTCCACCCTGGAGAATATTAGGGTCCAACCTAACGCTTTCTTACTAGGCGACTTCAACTACCCCTCCATTAACTGGGTAAACTACTCATGTACCAATACACTTGCCCAACATTTCCTGGAGTTAATTAATTCCAGTGCCCTGGACCAGCTCGTTCTTACCCCCACTAGAGGACTACAGGTAGCAACATCCTTGACCTGGTCTTTATTAACATGGGTGACCGTTGCTCTACACCAATACTCAGCTCCTCCATGGTTAGATCCGACCACAGACTAATCACCTTGGAACTCCACATCCCTCCCAACCCTCCAGCAAAGGTAACCACCAAGAAGAACTTCTGCAAAGATAACATTGGGATCCTAAAAACAGAGGTGGCTAACTTCAGGGTACCCATGCAAATGGAGAATAGTTGCATGACCGCAGAATCATACACCAATGCACTGTATGAACACGTACACAAATGCATGGCTCTCACCATACCCAATAGAACCAAGACGGTCTCCTCCAAAAAAAGGAAGCCAATCTGCTGGTCCTTGGCCATAAACAAACTCTACAACAGAAGGAGGAAAGTGATGCGGAATAAGGTAAAGTCCCAAGACTAGAAAAACTCCCTTATCAGTCTCCACAAAAGGTGGACATCCCTCTTCAAACCCTCTAAATCTAGGTATGAAAACAGAATTGCAGCAGATAGCAAAGACAACCACAAGGCCTTCTATAGTTATGTAAAGAATCTCCACGGCAATACCCAGATTTGCTCTGAGCTACTGCACAATGGTACCTCCTATACCGAAACAACAGATATTGCCAGTATACTGGCAGACAGATTCAGTGCCACCTTTACCCCTCTCTTGACCCCCAAAGGACCAATCACAATACCAGTAGATTGCCAGGCACCCAGTATTACTGCTGTAAAGGTTAAAACAGCACTGTCCAAGGCCAAGAATACAGTTTCTATGGGACCTGACAATATCCCTGGTTGTGTTCTACTTGAACCACAGAGTGAACTGGCACCTCACCTGTGTGCCCTGTTCAGTCACAGCCTCACCTGAGGCTTTGTTCCTGCTGAATGACACACTGCTGCAGTCATCCCACTCCACAAAGGAAGAGTGACTAGAGACCCTGGGAACTATCGCCTATGAAATGCATCATCATGGACCTAATAAACAAGGATATAGGGAATCTCCAAACTCTGGATCCCACAGAGTTTGGTTTTGTGAAGGGTAGATCATGCCTGCTCAACTTGGTTGACTTCTTTGAGTCAGTCACCAGAGCTGTGGATGAAGGCAAGGTGGTTCATACAGCCTACCTTGATCTTGCCAAGGCTATTGATACCATTCCCCACTCAGGGATTACAGAAAAACTCACTAAGCTTGGCATCAACCCCTATATCACTAGGTGGGTTGCAAAGGGGCTCATAGAACCCACATTGTGAAAGTAGCTATTTTGTAGTAGTAGTTATTATTAACTCCCCAAGTGATGTTGACATCCTGCAGAATAGTCTCAGTGTGACCAATGACTGGTGTCAGAACCATGGCCTTAAGCTCAATGCCAAAAAATGTGTTGTCAACCCCTTTGGGAAAAATCCAGTTCCCATGAATTATCACGTTGATGGTAGTCCACTGAACACAGGAGGAGTTATAAGAGATCTGTGAGAACAGGTTGACAGCAACCTCTCTTTTGATCACCACACTGCCACTGTGGTCAGAAAGTCCTTCTATGTGGCACATCTCATTACTAAGGGTTTTGGATCCAGGAAGAAAGTGGTCATTGTCTCCCTCTACTCTTCCCTCATTAGGTAACTCATTGAGTACAATGCCCCATTTGGCATGTACCTCACTAGACACCTGCAACAACTGGAGATGCTGCAAATGTACCTCACAAAGAGGATCCTAGGCCTTAAACACTTGTCCTATATGGACAGACTCAAAAAACTATTCTCAGTCTCATATCGACTACTTAGAGGTAATCTCTGCTTGACTTACAAAGCCATGTCTGACCCAGCTCTATTAGAAATGCTACATCTAAAGAAATCCCAATCCCTCCACACCACATGCTCCCAAGACTTCAACCTCATTACCACAATTAACAGAACACGCTGGAGGGACAGGTTCATAACCCAGAGACTGCCCATGCTATGGAACAGACTTCCCATACATGTCAAGCAAGGCACCTTGCTGACCCTCTTCAAGAGAAATCTTGATGAGTGGATGGGAAACAGAAAATTAAGTTTCCAGTGGCTCTACTCAACAGAGGCACTGGGAACTAAGGTCGGGTGACACTATGCCAGGGTAATCCTATAGTCAGGCTTGTAAAGGCCTCAGGGTCATTAGCCTAGTACACACCTCTGAACCTATGAAAAGCATGTAAAAATATTAAATATATTAAGTAAATGAAATCATTTCCATGAATTCATTATCCAGAATGATGTTTTATTCATACATGTATATATATATATATATATATATATATATATTTATATATATATATATATATATATATATATATATATATTTATATATAGACTCACTCACACACACAAATATATATATATATACATATACAGAAACACTAGAGAATCTCGACTTACTGAAATGCCGAATTTCAGTACATCAAGACGGAATACATGTAAGTGCAGTTACGCAAAACTGCAGTATGTCAACTACAGGAATGCTGAATCTGTTATCGTGGTGTCACGTTTGTGACATGCGGTGCGGTTTGTGGATTTATCTGGGCTTTAGGTAAGTGGTCTTTGTTTAAGGGTATTGGATAGAGGTGTTAGTGTGTGTAGTGGTGTTTTTTGTGTGTTTAGTGTGACCTCGGAGTTAGTATATATAAGTAGGGGAGTGTCGGGGGTGCAGCCACCCACATGGGGGGATGCAGGGGGGCTTGGCCCCCCGCTTATAGGTAGGGTGTGTGTGTGTGTGTGTGTGTGTGTGTGTGTTATGTTGTGTTTTTGTGTGTTGTTTTGTTTGCTTTAGTGTAGTTAGGTAGGTGTGTGTGTGTGTGTGTGTGTGTGTGTATGTGTGTGTGTGTGTATGGTTGCGATTGTGCTACTCGCAGTTTTGTGTATTCGGGTATGTGGGTGTTCGACTATTCAGTCTCGAAATACTGAAATATTCTTTACTGAGATTTGTTTGTATTTGTTCATGTTTTATTGTTAATCCTTCATCAGTTCCCAAATATTTATACACTCCTTCCTGTTCAAGTTGCTTTATATCACATTCCAGTCCCTAACTGATATTTTCTTGGCGCTGCAGCTTTCCTGATTTAGATCTTGCATTTACTCATTTATCACAACAAAATGACAGTCTTGTATCATCTGAAAAAGTTTTGACCATTTCAACTTGTGCTTTCAGCTCCTCATCTGATGACCTATACAGTTTTAAAACATCCACAAAAAGATGAGAAGGCTTTACACTTTGTTATTTTCTAGGAGCCAAATTCTAACCATAACCTATTCTGTTAAGTAGACAGCTTAATGGATTAAGGGCGAGACAAAAAAGCAACAGTGACAAAGAGTTACCCTGAAATATCCCCCTTTGAATTTTTATCCCTGGGATAATAATGTGTCCTTTATCATGGCTTCACTGCAAAGTAGTTTGCCACTGTTTCATGGTTACTGTAATATAACTGATCAATGTAAGATGTTATAAGCACTCCTAAGTATTCCTTTCTTCATGAATGTGGGAAGTTGTCAAAAGCTTTATTGTGATATATCCATGCCATACTGAGATTCTTCCCCTTTGTACAATTCTCTATTATGACTTTAACAACAAATAATCCTTTGCTCCCTAG
Organism: Protopterus annectens; assembly: GCF_019279795.1. NCBI lineage: Eukaryota > Metazoa > Chordata > Ceratodontiformes > Protopteridae > Protopterus > Protopterus annectens. The sequence goes on along the minus strand of NC_056750.1, from coordinate 312,356,867 downwards.
TTACCCTTTTGTTCTGTTGACATGATTGAGTTTTCTTCTAAATGATTATAAACTCTGTCAGCATCAATTCCAATATATAACTTGTACATCAATGAAAGGCAAGTTATTGGCCTATAGTTTTTAGGATAACTTGCAGGTTCGCTCTTAAGGAGGAGTATTGTTTTTCCTGTTAACCAGATTAGTATCTGTTCAGGGTAATCATAAAAAAAGTTCTTATTCAGGGCTACATCTTTGTATAATGCTGTTAATACTTTTAGCAAGACGTTGGGTACTGCATCTGAGCCCAGGGTTTTCCAATTAGGAACTTTTCTTAATTTTGTTTTAGTTCCTCTCGGCATTACTTTATCTCATTTCATATCTTGTACATTTGAATTCTTAATGTTTCTTTCACTTCTTCTATTCATATAGCATCTTTGTTGGGTTCCACAGGGTCTTCATATATATTTCTCTAAAATGTGTCTATTTCTTTTTTTTTTGGTGGTATTTCCCAGTTCTCTATAAAGCTTGTTTGGGTCATCAGTGAGTTGCTTATTTTGTACTTTTTCTTTATATTTATCTGCATATCTTCTAATTTTTTTGTCTGTGCTGATATCTTTAGTTTATTATTTGCAATACTGTACAATGTCTTTTCTAATACTGTGCATTGTTTTTATCATGCCTATCTTTCTAAGTATTTTAGTTGATCTGTTCCCTCTTCTATACTCTTCTAACCATGACACTTCTTGTCTTAATTGTTTTTTAGTTTTATCTGCTCTATATTTCTGTGATGACATTTGATTTCTTCCCTTCCTTTCCCTTATTGCCCTGTATTTTTGTGGTAAGACTGTTATTAATTTTGCTGTGCAATAATGCATCCTACTTATGTCTGCATATCACATGAATTTCTGTTAACTGTCTTGATTACTATGTTCATTTGTTTTATCAGACTTCTAATATTTTGTGTTTATTGACTTTCTGTAATCTATTTCTTTAATCAATCTTAATATGTCTATCCATTAGTATTAAATCAAGCAACTCTTTCCTTAGATCTTTTACATCTAAACCAAGAGCACTTTCTTTATTCTCAGTTTCCTGTGGGCATTCTACAGTGGAATTAAAGAGCACCTCTATTCCCCTATCATTTAGTTTGAAAATGGGAATCTTTATTAATATAGGTCTTGGTTGCTTTCTCATGGACAGGTTTGAAGCATATACACTGTGTGTCCTTTCAGTTAATAAATCATATTGTGGAACACCAGTTTATTTGTTTATTTTTAACTTCATAAAATGAATATAGTCAGTTCCTTCCATTTTATCTGGCACAGCAGAAAATCCTGAAGTTTTCTCTGCATGCACTGTCTTCTAAATGTGCTATTTTTAAAAAGATCTTATACAGAAACCACTTGCTCAGCCAACATTTTCTTCCTTTCAACCACTGATTTTTTTCAGTTTTATCAGTTCATCTAAATTGCTAGTTAAAGCTTCTTCTATTTTACCACTCTTTTATTTGATTTGATACATTCCTTCAGTGTTTCTTTGACTTTAATTATCTCTGTATTTTATTTAATTGTTCCTTTTTTGTATTTGATTTAATTGCTCCTCTAAATTACTGGAAGTCATCTCTTGTAACAAAGCTGAAATTTGAACTGCCTTTTACTGAACATCTGCAGGACTCTTCCAGTCAGAATGTACTCTTCTTTTCTGGATTATTGTCTTTCAGGTTATCCAAATTTCTTCTTTGTTGGCATCCAGGGAGTTTAATTACTAGTTATAACTGGGGAGTCTACCTTGCAGGACAAGTGATAAGAGAGAAGAAATATTCCAGTTTTGCCAACTGTCTGTTAGGTAGAAGGAGTAGTTATTTCTAATTAGAATTGTTACAACTAAATGAAAGGAGGCAGTGACAATTTGGTGAGCTGCTCACCTTCTTGTTTATGAATACAGAGCGGCTTCCATTAGCATAACACGTTAATAATGAGATCTGTTACTTCTGCAACATTTATTAGTTGAAACGTGCTATCACTATTGTCTGAGGGCTGGATCAGAATGTGGTTGTATTATCAAACAGGGGAGCACAACTCTTCATTAAGGGATGCGGCTTTGCATTCTATATAATTTCTGTATACCTGTATGCTTACTGGCACTTTTGAGCATGACACTGCTCAGCTGTGTCGGATAGGGCAGCAGATAATTCCTGTCACATCAGGTTTGTGGCAACTATATTATGTACCAGGAGTCTTCCTGCGATGCAGTAGAGTATACCTGACCTTTAAAGGTCTAGGACCCCTTTATACATTGGGCAGGATATGGTATATGTGCTTTATTGAGTATTATCTCTACACATTTGTGAATGACATCTATGCATAGTAATGATGAATAATTGTCAGTGCTGTTTAAACACAGGATTCGGTCTTGTGTTTTGAGCTCAACCATAGAAAACAACAAGTATGACAAGCCCATGCAGTCATTTATCCTCTATATCACTCATTTCATATGAGAAATACTACCTACAGTTGGGTTTGAGAATGAGCCAGTAGTTGCCATTGCAGCCTCACAGTTTTTTTGTTAATTTTCTATACCCAGCTGTTTAGAGTCTGCATGTCTTCCTTCTCTTTATGTGGTATCTTAATAAATGCTCTAGTTTTCTTCCACACACTAAATGCATGCTGTCAGGTAAACTGGAGTGTGCTTGTCCTGCACTAAACTGGCATGACATCCTGCAGATTACTTCTCTCTATTACTCTTACTTAGTGATGCAGATTACTTCTGTTACTCTTACTTAGTGATGCAGATTATTCTCTCTGTTACTCTTACTTAGTGATACAACAGTTTCCATTTTCTCTATGATCCTGAATAGGACAAGGTGGGTATCAGAGAATGATTGATTGAATTAATTATGCCTTCTTATGCTCTCAATGTTCAAAAAAAATTATATATGTATAGATGTTCTATAAGTTTTTTCCTAAAACACACACATGGAAATATGTCACACTTATTTAAATTAATTTAGCAATTTGGTAGATATATCCAATTTAATTTATAGCAATACTGAAGAGATGCATCACATAATACAATGAAAACAAGTTAATACTCAAATTCCCAGAATTTGGTAATAAACTAGTTTCCTTGATTTATTATATGCCTGCCTATGCAGGAATTAGTTTTGTCTTTATGACATTAAAAGCCAGTCATAGCAATACTGAAAGCTGGTTTCACAACTGCCAATATCTTGCAGACACATTAGTATTAAATCTAAGATTGTTTCTTTAAATTTTATTTTTCCTTTATTTTTAACTAGGTGGTGACAATTATCATGCCATTTCAAACTATCCATTTCCCTTTGTTGTCTCTGCCATCAACATTATTATACAACTTTAAAATTAAATGTTAGTTTTAATATATTTTATCCACAGATGTGACCACATCTAGCTTGAGAACTCAAAGTAATCTGCAAGGAGAACAGAAAAAATAAATCCCCACCTATCCACCTTACTAATAATTGGTAATACTTACCCTAACCCATCCCCTATCCCAGCTCCTATGCCTTACCTGAGAAAAACCCTTCTTGTAACACAAACACAATTCCAACAAATTATGTTAACATTACTGATTTTGTTTTTTGTTTTGTTATCTTTCATCATTTTGTAATATCTGATGCTCTGGGTTTGCCCTCTTATGGTTCAAACATTCAGTACTTTGATAATTTACCACAGGCCATTATATAAAACTCAAGCACACACACACACACATATCTCATTAAATAACCAGTACTCAAGTAACAGTGCATGTGCGTGTAGTCAGCACACAGACACAGACAGACAAGACACACACACACACACACACACACACACACACATTATGCCCAGTAACACAGATTTCAACTGGTGAGGGAATCCAGCTGATGAAAAATATTAAAATAAGCCTTTTAGCCGAGGACAACCCCCTGCACCATATGATGTTAAAGGCAAGTCCCCATCCTTCAAGTCTCTCTCTCTCTCTGTATGTATATATATATATACCTGACTATATATATATATACCGATATATATATATATGTCAGGTAGAACCATATATATATATATATAAATTTACTTCATGGTCACACACACAGTGAAGCAAGGAGAGCATTAGACAACATATTTTATAATTAAAAAACATTATGCAAAACTGAGACTGGGAGGACAGCACTGGATAGATGAACTCTTCCACAAGGACCCACATCCACTTTCACTCAAGAAGCTGTAGGGAAACCAGCAATACACACTTTGTTTCTGTTCCTACATGCTGTCGAATTTAGTGACATACTGTTGTACTTCTCTACTGAAGTATTTACTATTTAATACTCAAAAATTCAAACTGCTGATTCTTTTTCTCTTTTTTTGCTTCTGAATCAAATGCTCACTTGTGTTCAGTTTTCAGTCTATCACAGTCAAAATGCAAACATTAATCATTTATACCATGCGCTTAAAATGAGCAAAACACCTTCTCATTCAATAAAATCCTCCTAATGTACTGTCTTTCCATTGGGAAAAACAGAAGCAGTCTGCAATGATTTCTTTGCCACTTAAGTAACCACAATATAATCAATTAGACCAAGGTGTCCCGATATCTGTGTTTTACTTTCTTAATGTTTCTGCCTTTTGCTTGTGTGGTTTAGGACAAGCTCTGCATCCAGAATATTTCCCTAATTGATATCAGTGTACTGTATTGTAATGAAACACATACAACGTTAAACAAAAAAGCCTGTATGACAGCTTTCAAAGGGAAATGTACATCTGCAATAAAAATGCACCTACGTTTCCGGATTACAACAGTAAGGAAGCAGAGAAAATAAGAAACAAATAAGAGTGCATGCTGATAATAGTCGAGCTGAAGGAGGCTTTCTTCCCAGCATTTACAAAACAATGGTAAGGTGGATTACTGGCCAAGACGGGTAAGGGCAGAAAGATAGATATGGTGTTGTCTTGTAAGGTATTATGCAGGAGCATAAAGAAAATAATTCGGGAACTTTGTTGTAATAAGGCACAGGAGTCAGGTGATCTTGCAGCCAAGATGTTAAATCAAGTAGCAAACATGTTAAATACTGGTACAACTGTTTATTTCCTCCATGAAATTAGAATGACCCCAGAAGACTGGTGCACCACCTGCAACCATGGTCCCCCTTTTGTTCAAGAGAGATCCCAGAAAAGGGGAATATAATTCTGAGTCTTATTTCATTTCTTAGAAATGTGAGCAAACAGAATTTTGTACATCTAAAGGGATGATAAAAGTATTAATGCTTTGTCTGTCTGATATGATCCTAATCTCTGACTGGGTCATTCATCATCTGAGATGTCAGAGGAACCAGATGGTATAACGTATTTGAATATCATAAATAACATTGGGGCCATATGAAAAATATGGGTTGAAGAAATGGAGCTTTAACAGGTGAAATGGACAGAGAACTGTTTAAAGTATAGGAAGAAATGGGAGACAGCTATAGAAGTGCTTGTAGGTCACTGGTTTGTCAAACATCTCAGTACGGACATAGAAATGTATCAACATATATACTGAGAGCATTTGTTCTAGACCAGTAAAGATGCAGAAGCCAGCTTTATCAAAGTATACAACTTGCAAAGATTGCTGATATGTTAACAGTTTACAGGTTAGTTCAATCTTCAGATGTAGGGAATTATGTGCGCCTGTGAAGTTCTGAGAGACGCGTATATAACTTTTACGTGGTGGTGCTGTGGTAGCGTTGTCACCTCACATAAGACGTTGTTCTGTTCAGTTCTCAGCTAGAGCGTCTTCTGTGTGGAGACATGCATGAGTGGGTGTTCCTTCGTTGAAGGTTGTGCATCAGGGCTGGCAACTCGGCATGTAAAAATCTACTGCCAATCATTAGCAGACCGGAGTTCCGCTGTGGTGACCCCTAACCGGGAGAAGCCGAAAGATACAACAAGTCCTACAGTGTAAAGAGAAGAAGCAAGATATTTTAGCATTATAATCAGCACCAGGTTGAATCTTGCTGTGCACTATGGGAGAAAACTGACAACTCCATTAGTGTGACTGGATTCATGACCATGGTGTGGACTTAAACTCCTTACTTCCTGTAAGGGTATAGATATCTTAGGAAAGCAGAGTTTCTATGTTAACTGTAACAGTATATTCAGATTAACACAAGGCTTCTCTATACTCCTGAAATGAGTATACTTATCTGTGTTTTTACAATCAATAAAACAATTACAAACCTTGTAATTTAAGCTCTGTAACATGATATTTAAACAGATACTATTATTATTCCTTTTATATCACAACAAATGCCTCATAAACTAAAAAAATACCACCTACTGATAGCCCTTTTTAATCCACAGCACAGACTCAAATCCTACCATCAAACTATACTTATGCCTACCAATCAGATCTCAGTTTTATAACATCTCCTTTAAACACTCAGTCAAGGTAGATTACCTAAAACTTAAATTCTAAAACTTAACCATTTATTTGACGTAGCTAAAACAACTGCTCTTTCATTCAGAAATTAGCTATGCAAATTTCACCCAAACTCCAGACCCTTCAATCAATACTAACATGCAACCTTACTCTAAAACAGTTTCAGTACAATCAACATTGGCCAAATCAATATTCAGAGTATCTGTAATAAAACAGTGCAGTTATAAGAATAGATTTCCCAGACATGTTATCCATCTCAGACACATGGTTAACACCTCAGATTAGGGATGATTAAATTGTCCCATGGGGTTTTGATATAAGTAAGATCTTACTAAACTAGCAAATGAGCAGAGTTATTATAATTTAGCCAAACAAACACAACCTGTACAGAAGAAATCTACCAATACAAATCTGGAAAAGCAGAAATCCTTATAGCAAACCTAAAATCAAGAGAGATAAATACCTTTTCTTAATATCACTTTACAGCCTACCAAACAGCAAGATATCTATTGCTATGACTATATATTCTAACTACAACATCATATATGACATTATTCATCTAAGTGATCTCAACAGAGACTGAACCAAAGACATCATCACAGCAGTTTTCACATACATTTATGTAACTTCACTCAACCTGTCACCATACCAACTAGAGCCAATAAGCTATCCATTAAAGAGAACATTCTTGATTGTCTGCTAACTTCAGACCCAGACAAAATGCTATACTATGGTACATTAAGAGACACCATCTGTGACTATCACTCTTTATTTATATTCCAATGCCACACTAAGTAGTCAGAAATATCAACAAATTTAAGCCTGGGACTTTCTCACATTTACTAAAGCAGTGCAACGGGTGCTTTTTTAAATATAGCTCAGTAGATTAATTAGTACATAGATTAGATACTAATCTATGTACTAATTAATCTACTCAGCTATATTTAAAAAAGCACCAGTTGCACTGCTTTAGTAAATGTGAGAAAGTCTACATCTCTTCAGTTCATGTTTTGTAAACATTTGTAATTATCTATCTGTTAAAACAGAGGAAGAGAGCCAAATGTAACCCTGCACCTGCACCCCCCCCCCCCAACTAACCAAGAAACTAAGCATATGGTGTATGCAAGAGTTAAAGCCTGGAAATAATGACACAAAATCCAACAATTTTATCATCGCTTGTGAAATCTAACAAAACAAACTAATATATCAATTTCCAATAATCCCACATCAATGCCCCAAACACATTAGGACTGTAATAAACCATCTACTAAAGCCAAAGGGAAAATCCCTTACTTCCAGTTCTAGCTATGACACTACTTGAAATGCAATAATTTTAAAATTAGTTGGAAAAGAAATCTAAATGCCTCTGTACATACTTTTAATCTCAAGGACAGAGTTCTATGATCATTTGTTACTAGACTAGTAATCAAAGCAAGTGAACATCAAATACCTTTCTGCTTCTGAACAACATGTACAAAATTCTAGCCCTCAAAACGAAAAGGGGTGAACACAGAATATACACTTCTCTCCTTTATTTACTCTGATGTTACATATTCCTACCATTTGTGCAACTCTTTCATTTCCATCTTGAAGCATGGATTAGTATGTAGGGACTTGCTTTTGTACATATATTATTTTATCTCGGATTATTTTATTGTATTAGTTATGCAATAATTGAATGTCACATGTCACTTGTACTTGTGGAACTTTCTTTTCAGGCCATTATGGAACATGGGCTGCATCCAGTCAAGCTGTCTTGGTATACAAAGGGCAATAAATAAAGTCTAATATCTAAAGATGTGGTGCAGAGGCAGGCATACCTAAAACATAGGAAGGTGACTTCTATGAGGTGACATGATTTCCAAAGAATACACAGCAAAATGATAAGAATGCCATGGGCAGAGCAGGAATTAAGGAATAAATGTTAGGGGAAAATATGACACAGTTTCCACAATTACATGAATAATGGGAATGGTTACGTCACTATCATGCTGAGGTTGGTGTGTGCAAACAGTAAGTGTTAGTAAAATGGTATTTCAAAAATCCCCTCCTAACGTACAACAAACCTTCTACCAAACTTCCTCCCATGCTACATATCTGAAGATCAGGTCCTCAAAGCCTTGTCCAAAGCAAAAAACACAGCCTCTATGGGAACACACGACATCCCAGGGTGTCTTTTAAACAGGGTAAAACATGAACTAGCATCACAACTAAGTACACTTTTCAATCATAGCCTAACCACAGGCCTTTGTTCCTGCAGAATGGATAACTGCAACTGTTATTCCCCTCCACAAAGGTCGTCTAGCAACAGATAAGAAAAAGCCAGCACTCGGAGGCAATTAAAGTTTTATTCCTTTCCCTTCAGACCGGTTTCGGTAACAAACCTTCTTCAGTGATAAAACATACATAATGCAGGGACAGTTTTTATACACAATGTGCATCCCCAATTGTGATATCACTTCCCCCATTAATCCATTCCAGCCTCCAAACACATACAAATATCAACCAGAATAAACATTTTAAATGTAATATCAGATGCTGTAATCAAACTTCTATTCATATCATATATTTATTTGTGAAATTACCAATTAGGGTCCTTAATAAAAAGAAAAAAAGACCCTCATAACTTGTCATTTAGTCCAGGATGAAATAGGGCACCCAACATAATAATCCATTTTCTTTCCTTTTGAGTTAGTATAGTGTGCCAACCTTGTTTCATAGATTTATTACATTTTACTTGGTCAATAATGACAAATCTAAACGAAGCAGATCTGTGTGACTGACAATGCCTATATAATGCATTGGTCATTTTTTAAGACATAAATCACTCAAATGTTCTGAAATACGACTTCTTAGTTGCCTAGAAGTCTGCCCTACATAAAAGGCAGAATTCTGGCAATTAGCCAAATAGACAACCCAGTCAGAGCTGCAATTCCCAACAAAAGAAATATAAAAAATTTGACCAGTGTTTTTACTGCTAAAAGATGATGTTTTAAACATATGTTTACACAGACTGCAATGTCTACAAGGATGTTTATTCTGGTTGATATTTGTATGTGTCTTTTTTTCTTTTTATTAAGGACCCTAATTGGTAATTTCACAAATAAATATATGATATGAATGGAAGTTTGATTACAGCATCTGATATTACATTTAAAATGTTTATTCTGGTTGATATTTGTATGTGTTTGGAGGCTGGAATGGATTAATGGGGGAAGTGATGTCACAACTGGGGATGCACACATTATGTATAAAAACTGTCCCTGCATTATGTATGTTTTATCACTGAAGAAGGTTTGTTACCAAAACCGGTCTGAAGGGAAAGGAATAAAACTTTAATTGCCTCTGAGTGCTGGCTTTTTATTTTTGATTTATTTAATAGCTTGGTTATGCCGTGCACCAGTCATACTTGCTAGCTTTTTTGGAGGTGGGTCTAACAACAGACCCAGGGAATTACAGATCCATAAGCCTGACCAGTTTCATCTGTAAGGCCATGAACCATATCATTATGGACCTCATAAATAAAGACATAGATGACCTCCAAACCCTGGAACCTATCCAATTCAGCTTTGTGAAGGGCAGATCCTGACTGTTAAATCCGGTGAATTTCTTTAAAAATATGGCCAAGGCCATTGAAAAGGGCAAATCTGTGCACACAGCATACCTTGATCTAGCAAAGGCTTTTGACACAATCCCACATTCAGGCATTAATGATAAACTTCAATACAAAACAAACTGAATATAAACCCCTTCATTGTAAAATGGGTTGCCAACTAGCTCACAAACCGGACACACACACTATCAAAGTGGGTGATGCCTCATCACCCAGCAGACCAGTTACCAGTGGGGTGTCACAGGGATCAGTGCTGTGCCCCCCTACTGTTTGGTATATACTTCTCAGAAGTTCAGGTCAAAACTAAGTGGTTGTGGCTGATCAAGTTTGCAGATGACTGCAAACTAGGTGCAATCATTGAATCTCCAAATGATGGCAGTATATTCCTGGAGGGTCTCACGCAGACCGAGGACTATTGCATTAGCCACGGTCTCAAACTGATTGCAAAGAAATGTCCCCTCACACTATCAAATCAACAACAATGATCTAAGTACCCATGACGTCGTAAGGGACCTGGGATCACAAGTTGACTTTGAACTTAACTTCAACCACCGTGTGTCTGCTGCAGTAAGGAAATCTTTCTATGCCCTGTACTCTGCACTTATCTGGCCCATAATCGAGTATAATGCCCCAGCTGGCATGTACTGTAGAAAGCACCTGCAGCAATTAGAGAGACCCAAGAGATTTCTAACAAACAGGGGCTCCAGCATGTGTCTTACAGAGACCAACTGAAGCACCTGTTACTATACTCTGTATTACATAGACTTCTTACGGGAGACTTATACCTGGCCTACAGAGCAATCCAAGACCCAAACCTAATGAACTTGCTGCATATCCATAAAACAAACAGGACTAGGACTACCCATTTCAGGGACCTAAATATGGCCTGCAACTTAACTCATTCCCTCCAGTACAGATCTTTTGAGTGTATACCTTTAACTCCCAGTGGGTGTGGCTTGAGCCTTACATTTCTAGCAAATACTCATTGAAAGAGGACAAATATCAATACAATTGTATTTGCCATCACATATGCTTCAAGACAAAATATCCTGGTACATTGTATGTAACATAGTTTTGGAATTATTAATGTAAACATGAACAAGCAATACTTGACGCCTAGAAGAGCAGTAGGATGGAAATGCAGAAAATGCCTGCAGGTGCACTCAGCTGTAATGAGCTAAATAGGACATGCTGGAGGGAAAGAATGATCTCTCAGTGACTGCCATGTTTTTGGAGCAGGCTACCAATTCATATGAAATAGAGCACCTCTATGACACTATTAAAGAGGAACCTGGATGAGTGGATTAGGCACTATAAATTCTTACCAGAGATAGAGCCCACAACCCTTCTGGACATGGGCAGTCATCACTAAATGTAATTGTAGATCAATGTGTATGTATGTCTTTAAGAAGCTTTCCAGGGGCTTGCACAAGTGCATAAATACTGAGTACATATAAGCCTGTCTGCCATTTTGTAGTAAACTAAGATGTAAGCAAGCATGTATGCATAGTCCGTCAGTTAATCAGTTATTTTATATTCTGTAATGCTGCTGTCCATCCTGATGTGTTTTTATTTAATAACACACACACAAACAAACTACCCCTCATGTTCACCATCTATATTAGGGAGAGAGAGAGATGAGTGACATGGTGCCAGAATGGGACCCAGTTTCTCAAGATTCAAGACAGAGAGGCACTCAGTTAAGATTGGAGGAATATATAGGAGTGGATCATCCCTACTGCATGTATAACTTGCAAAACAGGTCAGAAACAAGTTTCAGATATTAAAACTTGCTCAAATGATTTCTTATTCACAAAATATGAAACAAAGCATGTAGTATGCCCTAAACAATATTTTAAGTAAACGAAATGTCCAAAATTGTGACATACTGATAGAAATATTCCAACTACTACAGAAAATGCTTGGAATAAAGTCTGAATTGTATAAAACAAATGAAATAAAGAAAACTACTGCATTTTTTCACTCAGCATGTACTTTTTCATATTAATTAAAGCTATATATCTGAAGTGTATGAAGTGTTATTTCATAAAATACAGCCATTTCAAAGTATATTTCACAAAGTACAGTATTTTGAACAGTTTATTGTGCATTTGAATGTTATTACAAGCATGCATAGCAGCTTGTTCATATATAATTACAAGGGCCATATTTTATAGCGTGTTTGGGCATAATTTGTTGGCAAGGCAGATGGATTTCGAAAACCAAGTCCAGTTGTGTTTGATACTAATAATGCAGAGAATTGGAGAGTGCTTCAGCAAGAGTAAGCTATTTTCATACAGGCTGCATTTTCTGATAAAGATGATCATACAAAGGCATTTATTCTGTTTTATTTAGCTGGTTCAAAGGCCATAGAATGAGTTCATTTGTGTATGGAGCTGCTGTATTTGCAGGAGAGGGGGAAAACTGTCATATAGTTGTACCAGCTGAGTCAAGGGAGGACCCCCCCCCCCCCCCGAGTGCTTAAAATGTAAATTTAGAGAAATGTGTAACCCCTAAACAAATACTACAATGGAAAGGCATTCATTTTATACAAGGGATCAAAAGCCTGGTGAAACTTTTGCAGCATATATAACTTAAGGAAACAAGGCTAAAACATGCAGATTTGGTGATTTAAGGGATCAGTTTATAAAAGACCGAATTGTGTGTGGTATTAAAGATGATGCTGTGAAAAAGATTTTTGCTTCATGACAGTGATTTAACTTTGAATAAGGCCATAGAGATTTGTCAGATATATGAGCTCACAGAAAAGCACACAAATATGCTTACAAATGAGAAATGCATACTTCCAGTAACTTCTAGAGCTCATGTTGATAGTATGCAGCATGTGGTTAAAAGAAACAGGCTCAACCATGTGGCAGCAACTGTAACCCCTGCAACAGTCACTGGTAAACCTCAGAGCTTTCTAGCAAGTTTCAGAGCACACACAGTCTCAGTGAAGCATAAGAGACAGCAAACTCAAAGAATGGGCCTCCAACCAGTTTCATTGTTAACAGTCATAAGTAGTAGAAATCATGAATCTAAAAGAGAAAAGTGCTTAGCTTTTGGTCAACAATCCCACAAGTGCAATAAGTGGAATCATTTCAAAAGGTTTTGTAAATCAAAAGGCATACATTCTTTTATTAAAAGGGAACATTTCAAGAAACAAGTTGATCAATTAGAAAGCTATGACCCTACTTTCTATGTTAATGGTGTGTCAGTGCTTAATGAATCAGTCAATGCAGTAGATTTATGGGCAATAAATGAAATATTTTGTACTGTTCGATTTAATGGGAGACCCATAGAGCTCAAAGATGACACAGGTTCAAAGTGCAATGTTATGTCTGCTGAAACATCTGTTAGAGTATGTGCTGGTGAGAAGCTTAATTTGGCAAAGTGTACGAAGCTTGTTGCTTATGGTGGTGAAGGAATTCAAACCAAAGGCTCAGTAGTGCATTCATGTTACTCTGCTGGGAGAAGCTACAACTTATTTTATGTGGTCAAAAGGCACATCCAGTCATTATTAGCACTCAATGACAGTTTGAAAATGGGAATGCTTTAATTCAATAAGGAACCCCACCATGCTAGCTTAAAAGACCATTATTTTAATTTCACCCAGTATATTTTGTCTACCTATGCTGATCTCTTTGAAGACAAACTAGGCAAGCTTCCAGTTGGGTACTCCATGAAGTTAAACCCAGATGTCAGGCCAGCCAGGAAAGTTCCAGTAGTCATGCAGAACAGAGTTAAGGCTGAGCTAGATAAAATGGTGCAACAAGGTATGATTTGTCCAGTATGTTCATCAACCAGTACTGAATGGGTATCCTTGATGGTGGTAGCTCATAAGAAAAGCTCAGATGACATCAGAATATGTATTGATCCACAAGATTTGAACAAGGCACTAAAAAGACCTCATCATCCCAAGCGAAGCAGTCTCTGCTCTAATGCCAAATGCCATTATTTTTTCTGTCTTAGACGCAAAGAGTTTGTTTTGATAAATTCTGCTTGATCGCGAATCTTCATTGTTAACCACTTTCAGTACTCCATTTGGTAGGTACAGATTTTTGAGTACGCCATTTGAGATAAATTCTGCCAATGAAGTCTTTCAATGTGCAATGTAGTAAACTTTTTCTTGGTATCCATGTGTTATTAGAGTAGATGCTATACTATTAGGAGGTAATGATAAAGCTGACTATGACAGAAACCTCAGGACAGTTCTGGAAAGAGCATGTGAAGTGAGTCTTAAGCTGAATCCTCAGAAGCACAAATTCAGGTTATGAGAAGTCACTCATGTTGGTCATTTATTTACCAGTTCAGACCTATGACCAGACCCTTCCAAGCAAACTGCTATTCTCAAGATGCCAGCTCCAGATAATGTTCAAGCCCTACAATATTTTCTTGGTATGGTTAATTACCTAGTCAAGTTAATTCCAGACTTTAGCCAACTATCAGCACCACTCAGAGAGCTGACACGCAAAGATGTACCCTGGTCATGGTTAGAACAGCATCAGAGAGCATTTGATGTCCTTAAACAGAGAATTGCTAGTCCACCAACTCTCTGTTACTATGATGTTCACAAACTAGTTACTCTTTCATGTGACATTTCAAAATTTGGTCTTGGTGCAGTCATTCTACAAGAGAGTCAACCAGTTGCCTATGCATCTAGAATTCTAACCCAAACTGAAATACAGTCTGCTCAGATAGAAAAGGAACTGATGGCAATTGTGCTTGCATGTTTGAAGTTCCATGATTAAATTTATAGTAGACCTATCCAGATCGAAATAGACCACCAACCTCTAGTCACTATTTTGAGAAAGCCTATGCATACAGCTCCAGCCAGATTGCGACACATGATGTTGAAATTGCAAAAGTATAGTTTCAATTTTGTCTGCAAGAAAGGCAAACTTCTTTAGCTTGCTATTACATTATCCAGATCGCCCAGAAATACCACAAGTGAGAAATTTTTCTTCCACATGTCTTGATGAGTTTAAAAGTCATACAACCTCAGATCCAGTTTTACAGAAGCTCAACTACTTTATCAAACAAGGATGCCATCAAAACAATCTCGCTTACCAGTAGTGGTGCAACCTTATTTTCCTTATAGAGATGAGAATTTGTCTGACAATGGTATCATCATGAAAGGTCCAAAAGTGACTGTTCCAAAGTTCTTGCAACAAGAGTACATTACTATCTTGCATTGTGGTCACTCAGGAGAAGACTACAAAAAGAAGGGCGAGAGGACTAGTACTTCGGCCTTCTGTCACAAGATCTTGAGAGAGTGCTATCATCTTGTTTTGTATGTAATAGTACTAAGTCACATCAACAGAAAGAACCACTTCATCTAAGCAAGAGATTCCTGAACTACCTTGGTCAACAGTGGCCACCGACATTTTTGAATGGAATGGTCAACATTACTTGGTGTTGGTAGACTCTTACTCAAACTGATTCGAGATTGACCTACTTCCTAATCTAGCATCCAATACTGTCATTACTAAGATGCAGCATCATTTTGCAGTCCACGGTAGTCTTGTACAGTTATTTCTGACAATGGTACACAGTTTACAAGCCAACAGTTCCAAAGCTTTGCTGAATAGTGGGACTTTACTCATGTTACAAGTAGCCCAGAGTACCACAGTCAAATAGTTGGGCAGAACGTGCAGTTCAAAGTGTGAAACAATTACTAGAGAAGCCAAAGTGAGACAATAGTGATGCTTTCATGAATCACAGAAATATTTCTTGTGATAAACATCTTGGTTCACTTGCCCAGAGACTTCTGTCAAGACAAACCAGAACCACTTTACTAATTAGTAGCAAATTATTGGTTCCATGTGTCAAGAACAGATCAGTGAAAGCCAATCTGTTGAAGTGTTTAGCCCAGACGTCCTATTACAATAAGACCAGCAAACTGCTCAATACATTAACACACATAGCCACTTATTGTAACTGAAACCACTTTATTAACAAAAAAATGTTCAACATTCTTCCTTTGAGCAAACCCTGCATATGAGTGTTTTTCTTAAAAACATAACAGCAGTACAATATGTCAAGAAAATGGGAAAAAAGGGTTGTGGAAGGATGGATGGACTCTTTTTCCAAAAAGACAAGCTGTGCACACATATAGAAGAGTAACAAGTTGAAGGAAATTGCACTCCTGTATTTATAACTTGCATTAAAGGAAATGTTAGCATCCTTCTTGTTTTAATTTCACCAAGTCTTTTGGGTTTCTGGTACCATGACAGCAATGGACTCCATTCCTTATTCAAAGTATGATTCAATTTCATGAGATTAGTATTCTTTCAGTCTTTGTTGTTATCCAAAAGTATCTTTGTAGCACCCAGAATGTGCCCAGAATTAACTATTCCTGTAATTCATATGGAGTTACAGGTCTACTTCTAAATATACACTCCCTCCTCCTCAAGTTCCTTTTGATCACATTTCTGTCCAAAACTATTTTCTTGGTGCTGCAGTTTTCCTCCTGTAAATGTTGCTTTTGCACTTTTTAAGACCAAATGACATTCTTATATCATTTGAGAAAGTGTAAATCACTTGCAGTTGTGCTTTCAGTTCCTCATCTGATGAACTATACAGTTTTATATCATCCACAAAAAGATGATGAGAAATCTTTATACTTGGTGGTTTTATGGCAGCCAAACTGTAACTGTGACCCAATACATTACGTAGATAGCTTAATGAGTTATGGGCAGGACAAAAAAGCAGCAGTGACAAGAAGTCGCCCTGGAATATCCCCCTTTGAATTTTTATCACTGTTTCATGGTCACTGTAATGTACTTGATTAATGTAGAAGGTATCTTATACAGCTTTGAGAACTCTCTTATCCATGAATGTGGGATGCTTCCAAATGTGTTTTTTGCATCTATCTATGCCATACTCAGATTCTTCCTCTTTTTACAATTCTCCATTATGACTTCATTTAACAGCAAATGACCATTTGTTCCATATGACATTTTTTATTACCCTGTTGTTCTATTTTCTTGATAGAGTTTTCTTCTAAATGACTATAAACTCTGTCAGCATCAATTCCAGTGTATAGTTTGTATATCACTGGAAGGCAAGTTATGGGCATACAGTTTTTAGGATAGATCTCAGGTTCACCTTTAATGAGGAGTATCGTTTTTCCTGTTGTTAACAAGGTTGGTGTCTGCTCTGGTCCGCATATAAATAGTTCTTACTATTGGCTGAATCTTCATGTAAAGATGTTAATACTTCTAGCCAGAAATTAAGTACTGCATCTGGGCTTGGGGATTTCCAATTACGAGCTTTTCTTAATTTTGTTTCAATTACTCTGGCTGTAACCTGATCCCATTTCATATCCCGTACATGTGAACTTCTTACTGTTTCTTTTACTTCTTCTATCCATTCAGCATCTGTGTTATGTTCCACAGGTCTTCATAGTATTTCTCCAAAATGTGTCTATTTCTTCTTTTTATGGTGGTATTTCCATTTCCTTTGCTTTGCTTCCCAGTTCTTTGCAAAACGTTTTGAGTCATCAATCAATTACTTATTTTGTACTTTTCCTTTATGTTTATCTGCATATCTTCTACGTTTTTCTGCCTGTGCTGATATCTTTAGTTTATTACTTCCAATACTGCAACCACTCCCAGAAGCTTCCAAACTTGCAACATATAAAGAGCTGTAAAGGTTTTGGTATAGAATCTGTTTCTAGATTTATTGATACTCTCACTTTACATTCAATAAATTGCTGTAACAATTGTAAGCATAACCATTTATCTTGGCTGACATTGTATCTGGCTAAAAGAAAATGTATTGATTGAATTTTGTTTTTATCTAAACTTTGATGCCAAAATTTTAAATCATTGTCCTTAAAATTTGGCATTTTATTAATATCAAAGGAATCCACACAGTCTGAAGTATGAGCTATGGGAAATATAAGGAAGAGTGTTTGTTTAAGACTGTAATCACTATCTGCTTTTAAATGTACAAAATATTTGAAGTATACCATATGTGAAGTGGCTACATTTCTTATTATATAGACAATACTCACATAGTATCCAGTATATTTTTTTAATTCCTAATGAATCACTGGTTTGTGTTTCAATACTATTATTAGAAATTATATGAATTTCATGCAGCTGTTTTCAGCTAGATGTATAGACAAAAGTTATCCAATGTAATATTATAGCGATAACATATTTAAAATATAATTCTATGTTAGGAAAACCAATCCCGTTGCTATTCCAGGTTCTAACATGCCATTTATATGCTGCCCTTGGTTTTTGTGGGAACCAAAGGAATTTAATTAATAAGGAAACTATTTGTTTAAAGAATGTTTTAGATATTTTATGTATAGAATAAAAATGTAGGTAATTTTTATGTATAGTATAAAAATTTAGTCAGAATAACCATTTTTATTAGAGTAAGTCTGTCTTCCATACCAAAAAACATTTTGTTCCATTTTTTTTAGTTAGCTCAGTGATTATGTTTAATAGATTGGTATATTTTAATTGGACAGTCTCTTTCCATGTGGATTTTAAACTATTTCCTAAATATTGTATTGTTTTATTTTCCTACTTAAAAGTTTTATATTATTGCAAGTTTCTATAAATATTTTTATTAATTAATAGTGTCTGAGTTTTGTTTTGTTTAAATTTTAGACCGGATATTTCTTTCAAAATAATTGACTGCTTCTATGATATACTGTATGGAAAAGTCTATATCACCAGTTGTTAAGAGAATGTCATCTGCGAATAATTGGATTTTTGAGCAATATTCACTATTTAAAGAAAATCCTTTTATATTTATATCCCTTCTAATATATATGGTGAAGGGTTCAATCGATAGAGCAAACAGTAAGAGAGACAGTGGGCATCCATGTTTTGTACCTTTTAACATTTTTAATGGTGATGATAAGCATGAACCAATTTTAACATATGTTTGGGATTCATTGTATAGTTTCAATATTAAATTAGTAAATTCTGGAGAAAAATTGTAACCTTTAAATTTTTTTTGTAGATAGGACCAGCTGATAGAGTCAAAGGCTTTGTCTATATCTAAACTTATAACAGTTAGCTGTTTCTTGGCCTTGTTTGCAATATCAATTAGGGATAATAGTTTAATAATATTAGCATGAACTTTCCTATGCAATATAAAACCTATTTGTTTATAGTTTATTAAACTGGGCAGTATATTATTTAATCTCTTAGCCAAAATGGACATGAAACTTTTATAGTCAGTATTTAGTAGAGAAATTGGTCTATAAGATAAACATAACTGTGAATCTTTACCTTATTTTAATGTAGGAGAAATAATTGAGTATTTTCAGGACGGGGAGATTTTTAATTCTTGTTTAACCACAGAGAATGCATTTAACAAAATTTTTACTATTTGATCCAGACAAATCTTGTACATTTCTGGAATTTTCCCATCTAATCCTGGGGCTTTATTGTTTTTAAACTTTTAATTTAGTATTTCAATTCTGTTAATGTTATTGGTTTGTCTTGTAGGTTATTTTATTTTGACAACTTAGTATTTATATTCTTTAGAAGGAATTTATCAACTATATCGTCCATCTCTAGAGGTGGGGATATATCACTGATTGATTTAGAATGTATTTTGAAGGTCTCTAATATACCTTTTAAATCAGTTGTTTTTTTGCAGAGTTAACTGTATATTTAATTTCACTGACATGGTTTAATTTATTGATTCGTTTGGATCTAATAGCCAATTTATGTAAATGCCTAGAATTTATAGAATAGGATTGTAATTTTAGTTTCTCCAAGTTTATAGCAACCTTGTTATTTAATATTTTTAAGTATTTTTGATTTAAATTTGATAATTCTGTATTTACGTTTTAGATTTAATCTTATCTATTTTAGTTTGTAAGTCTGACAATTCGATGCCCCATTCTTTTCTGTTTTGAAGATACCAGTTTTTAATTCTACCATACACATATGCTTTTAACGCATCCCATAATATAGTGTCTGTTACCCCCCCCATTATCATTAATTTCTACAAATGTATCTATTTAGTTTAAAATCCAATCCATAAAACTTTTAATTTTTATTATATATGCTGGGATTCTTTGTAAAATTATCAAGTCATCATTTTTTACAGTCAGGCTAAAAGAAAGGGCATTATGGTCAGAAAGTGGGCATGACATTATGGAAACATCATTTATTTTTGAATAACAGGTATTCAAAATAAAGGGTTTATATCACATTGTTGAACTCTTAAAAGTTTGAATGTCATATGTCAACACCATATGATCAAACTTTTAAAAGTTCAAACATTTCAACTGAGATCTCCGCACAGTGCGGAATGGGAAGATTTCCCTTTTCTGCACTGTAGTGCAATCTTGGAGTTGGTATATTTAAAGAGTGGGGGTGTGGGGGGATGCATGAGTGCTTGCCCCTGCTTAAAATGTTCAGGTAGATTTTTTCCTTTGGTTTATTTTTTTTATTACATTTTTGAACTTTTAAAAGTTTAATCATATCATGTCAACCATATGAAGTTTGAACTTTTAAAAGTTTGATTATGTAATATAGATGCAAAATAAAGATCTTGTCGATGTTCATTTGGACACCAAACCTAAATGAATAATGGGTGTAGCTAAGTAAGCTTACTGATTTTAAATTATATAGGTCTCTAAGATTCATTAAAGCAATAAAATTATTCAGTTTTTAGACTGTGTTGTCAATTTAAATTTACTAATTCTAGCAGTATCCCTGTCTGTTAATAAACAATTGAAATCTCCAGGCAATATAATTTTGCCCTTAGCGTATAATGCAATAGTATCAAGGTATTTATTCACATATCTAGTTCCTAATCCAAGTATCCAATAAGAGTTCACCTTGTAACATTTCTTATTAATTTCTAGCACCACTAAACTTAACATTTCATCTTTGTCTGAGAATGTCTTTAAGACTATTGGGATTATATGGGTATTTTTCCACAGTATAAGAGTACCTCTTTTTTTATTTTTGTAGCAAGAGTCAGTAAATACTGTATAACCATTAAAGGATAATTTATCTAAATCTTCTTTCAAAAAATGAGTCTCTTGCAAAAAGATTATATGTGCTTTATGCATTTTGACAAACTTAAACAAACCAGCTCTTTTGATGTTATTATTTAAACAATTAACATTAAGTGATAAACAGTTATAAGTCATCATATAAGTAAATTGTATTAAGAACATCTATAATAAATCCTATAGACAATAACCTGAAATATCTTCAAGACTTTTTTTATCATGGATGAATCAAACAATTTAACTAATGACATCTGGAACAAATAACTATATACAAATAATTACATGGAACAAAATGTTCCAAGTTTGATTAAAATATTAATCAAACCACCCACTTTCCACATCCCACACACTAATAACATCATGATTAGCTTCTGCTTTAAATTTATGATGAAGCGTTAATATTTTTTAAAGTAACCCATTCAAACATGAACTTGAAATAATTATTTAATCTCACTAGAATCAGTTTCATTAGGACTCACAAGCAAGCACTTTAAAATGTAACAATATAGGATCATCTTATATGGATGAAATCTGTCTTAATCTGTATTAACATATATACAATAGAGATCTAATTATTTATAATTAAACTCATTTTGGTTAATTATTTTCAAGTTGCTATAGGTCCTCCTTGGCTGCTTAATTTTGTAATGCTAGATATACATGTGAAGGATAACATTATGTTTGTAAGCAATATGTGGTACATGCTATTAGTTAAATAGTTAAATATAGTTAAATATAGGTCTCATTAGTTGAGTTCTTAAATGATCAACGTCTTAAAGATCACATCATTTGAAAAGGAGGCCTAAAGTAAGATCTTCCTATGTTCAATTAAATGCAGTCTTCCCTGTATATTTTTAAAAGTTTTAGGATAACAGCAATTAGATCATTCAAAATTTGTAAGAAAGTTAACACAATAAGAAAGTGGATTAAGTCCTATCTGCATTACATTTATCACCATCAATATACACAGTCCCATCTAAATATGAAATTGAGATCTGAAACTTCAAGTGTGTTACATTAACAGTTTGTCTTATAAGGAGCTGAAGTGTACAAATTAAGCTATTTAACTAGAAATCAAATATTTGGACTCTTTGAATTGTTTGCACCATTTCAGGAAAATGTATTTCTGCTGTGTTCATCTCTAGAGTAATTACTACACCAAGAAAACTTTTTATAATTTGGAAGCTATATACTTTCCCCTATTCCCCTATATAAATGAATATATTATTTATTTATTACCAACTGTAGTATGCAATAAACCAGAAGAAAGAGAAAGAGAGGGGCAAGAAAAAAAAAAAAAAAAAAAACAAGAAAAGACATTCTAATAATAGTAGCAATGAGATTTTTTAAGTATATGACAAGTTTAGCAACCACCTTCTATATTTATAGACATTTATCAAATTAGTGTCATTTCAGTTTGTCCTACAGAAAAGTTTAAGTTAAACATGCTGCTGTTTACAAATTTTACTATTACATGACCTCAAAGTAAATGTTTCAACACAATTGTAGTTATAGTGACAAAGAAGAATATGTACACAATTAAATGTCAGCATTTACTTTATATTTATTCATTATCATTTATTCAGACTGGTGAAATTAAAGTTGCTTTCACAGTTTAAATATTCTTATGTTGTTGGCAGCAAAGTTTTACACATTCATTAAACTAGAGTTTGCTATTTGTTATTATTTGTATGATATCACTTCTGCTTCTCATCTTCTCTCCCACCCTCCCCATCCCTTCTTCTCTGTCAGCAAATAACTTTTAGTTAGCTTTAATTTATTCTGCAAAATTCAGTGCTATACAGTCATTGTTCAATAGAGCCATTATATCGGCTTTAATGTTATTGTTGCTATCAGTTCCTTGCTTCTTTCAGAGCTTTACTAATAAAAGTACCTATTATATTCAATCTTTGCATGACCTAGTCTGGTTACATCTCCGTTTCAACACTCTAAAGCTGTGCATGAGGTAATAGGTCACATGCCACTTCTGTTCAGTGTTTCTTGCAGCAGACTTCTTAAAAGTATCATGAGCATCTTGTATTTAGACACACGAGTTCAGAAGGACTCATAAGAGCTTGAAACAACCTCCTGGTGGGAAATACAAAACTGAAAGTTTTTAGTCTCTCAGAGAGAAATAAGAACTCAAACTAACTTTAACAAGGAAAAAAATAATGGATGATGATCAACCAAGCCAGCACAGCTGTTCCTTTACTTCCATTTGCAATTAAAGTACTCTCAATGCCCTTTAAATGAATTAACCAGCATGAAACATCTTCTATCATGAAAGTATACCCAAATAAGTAGTCAGACAATCAAATACAATAAAAGAGTAGTAAGCACTCAGAAATTTTTCTCCTATACAATCAGGGAAGAGTACCACTACTACTTTTACTGCATACTACAAAAAAAAAAAAAAGGTCAATCCAATCACAGCAGACCTAATTCAAAGTGACAACAGAAAAGTGAAGGGGAAAGAAAGAATCACTCATCCCACAAAAGAAGATAGTAAAAATATTCAACTAATTATTTATCACAAAGATCCTGGCATGTTAAAATATTTATGTACTCTCTTTTTAAACTGACAGTAGTTCTCTTCATAACTATCATTAGGATTATAGGTTTGGTGAGTATTATTGCATTATCCCACCATTTACACACAATAATGCAGTTCACTTGGAACACAACAAAACAGTGATATTACCAATAAATTTTATAGCCCAACAACAATAAAACCAAATATACTAGTAGATAGTCTAGCTCAATCAGAGAGCACCATCAACTTATATAAACATGAAACAAAAAAGACACCTTTACCTTGTTGACATTTTGCAGCAGTAAACCAGGTAGTGAAATGTTAGAGTTAAAATATTTTTACATTTAAATATCCTATTTGTCCTTTATTTTTTTATTAGCACCTTCTTTGACAGTCCATTAATTTTTGTTGCATGTCTCTTCAGACGTTGTGTAGACCAATCCATATCTTCTGTATCAGATAATACATTTTTTCTTTTGAACAAAATCCATAGCTTCTTGCAATGAACTGAAGATCTTTTCACCATCAGACAAATATATTTTTATCCTGGCAGGAAAAAGTATTTGAACTTTGATGTTAGATTTTTTGAGAGACTTTATTAAAGGAACACATTCTTTTCTTCTAGAGATGACAGAGAAGGTATAATCATTGTCAAAATGAATGTTTTTTTCATTTATTTTAATAGGAAAATTTGTCCATGTAGATTTTATTACTAAATCTTTGTCTTGGGAAGAGAAAAATCTGACTATAATGGATCTAGGGTCAGAGGAACCAGTAGTTGAAGTTGGTTTTGATAAAGACCAGTGGGCTCTTTCAATTCTGAATGAAAGAGAGTCAGGCAGATTTAATGCTGTAGGTAACCATTTTTTCAAGAATTGTATCATATTATTATCTTCTTTTTTAGGTACTACATAAATTCTTATATTATTTCTCTTTGGCCTACTCTCTAAATCTTCCACTTTTTCCAGTAGTTTTGTATTCTGTTTCAGAAGAAAATCATTATGACTCTCACACTTAGTCAATCTGCCATCCATTTCTCTTACAGCTTCTTCGATGGAAAATATTTGTTCTGAATGTTTTGATTACCTCATTGAAAAGTCCAGTTGTTTACTGCAGTCCTGTTTTATGTGGTCAATTTTATTTTCCAGTTTGCCCATTTTGAGAGAAAGTTCTTGGATATTTGTTATTATAAAATGTAAAGCTTTATTCTCCACAGTCTCCTGATGAGAGTTCTTAGAGTTACTCATAATTGAATCCCTTGTAAAAAAACTTCTGACAGGAAAAAAAAAATAATAAACTCTATTTCAGTACAAATTTTTGAAAAATAATAAAGAACATATAATTATGTATCTTCTCATATGTATTTGAGTATTTTTCTTCAAAAAAGAAATAGAAATTCTTGTCAGAATAATGTAAGCAGAGCTAAGATTCTGTGCTGTTAGCAGTCTGGCATCCTGGCCACGCTCCCTGGGAAATAGAATCTTAAATTAATGTTTCCAATAATGTTAATGGAATATGGGGTTAAGAAAAGTATTTTCAACCCACCAGTATATCCACAACTCGTGAATTTTTAAAATTTGGTAGAAAAAGAGTTAAGGAATGGAATACAACACAAAATAATTTGTTCCAGTCTCCCTTTGGAAGAGAAACAATTGATTCAGGGATTAGAAGGTAATAAATACCCAAGAGTGATGAAACCAGACAAAGGAGGAGGAACAGTACTTAAGGATTCCATGACATATGTAGCTAAAATGATGGAAAATCTGAGTGATGAGAACAAATATTCCAGAGTTTCTAAGAATGAAATCAATGTTGCTTATAAGTAAATAGACCTGTGTTGAAAAAGTTGCTAGAAGAGGGGATGCTTGACATAGTGACTTATGAATATTTAACAATAGAAAAGCCTACAGTACCATCTATTTTTGGCATACCAAAGCCCCCCCAGGAGTGTAGATGATCTACCTTTAAGGTTGACTGTAGTTGTGAATGGGTCTAAGACCTTCCACCTAGCTAAGTTTTTTAGATTTTAAAATAAAGAAAATTTGGAAGGAATATTGATGGTTTTCTGGGATTTTCTTAAAAGCATTAAGTTATATATATATATATATATATATATATATATATACATACATACACACACACACACACACACGCACACACACACACACACACACCAAAAAATTATTTTTGTGACTATTGATATAATAGACCTTTTTTATATTAATATCTCACCACATAGGTCTGGGGTGATTAGGAGATGTCCTACTAAGCAAAAGATGGTTCAAAGACACAGAATTCAGGGTATGTCTTGACCTACTGGAATTAGTGTTAAAAATAATTGTATTCACTTTGAAGGAAAATTTTATAGACAAGAGAGTGGGGTAGATTTGGAGGCCTCTTGTGCCCTAGCATATGTTGACATTATATTAAATTTGTAGGAACAGAAATTTATTTACAACTCCAAATATGCTGAATGCTGGAAATTATATAAGAGGTACCTGGATGATATATGCCTTTTTTGGACAGACACAGTAGACAAGTTAAGGGAATTTATTGCATATATTAGTAGTTCCACTAACTTTTTAAGATTTACCCATGAAGTAACATATGACAGTATGAGCTATTTAGATGGCACTATACACAAAAATAATGTGACTAAAAGTTTTAAATCCACAGTATATAAGAAGTTCTTCAACTCTTATTATATATGTATATATACTGCCCTATGTGATGAATATGAGGCATTTTATATAGGGAGGACTGAGTGCAGGCTAAAAAGGAGAATATATGAACAATCTTATGCTATTAGGCCTAAGGATGAAAAAATACCTTATACAAACATACCCTTAGATGTAGATTATCTAAGTTTACATTTTTATACTAGAAGTGCCCATAGACCCTAAAGGTCGACCATGGGAAATAAAGATAAAATACAAAGAGTTATATTGGCAACTTAAAGGCAAATAGAGCACCTGGCTTGAATGAAAATCTTTCCCTAGCCCCAGTTTTAAAGTTGAGGGAAGTGAGGTTGTAATGAGCCATCTCCTGTAATGTTTATATATATTTTCATACACTTAAAGCAATTTAACACTGTAAATTAATGTAAAAGCTTTCATTGCAATTGTTGGACACTAGATGGCAAATTTGGGTTGTAGACTGGTGCTTGGCTTGCTGCTTTTGTGAGCCTTTTTGGGACTGACTGGTTACTAATCTCTCTTTTTACATTTTTTAAGTTCTTTCAGTATGTTTTACAAAGCTTTTAACAATGTTTTTACACATTTAGCATATTCAACAGTTTTTTATAAGATTTTTATACTCACTATCAAGCAGTTTTAGTGGTTTTAGGTATATGTTTATATGATCAAAGTTTTTTTTAATTTAGTAATCAATGGTAATTAATAAAATCTGAATTAATTGATCAAACATTATGGGAAAAAGTACTTGAACCATGTTAGTAAGATTAAACACTCATCTGATGAAGTATTGCTGAGACAAAAACACGGTGAACAGTTAAGTGTTTATGCGCTCTTAAGTTTAAGAATAAAAGTGACAATTCTGCCTGTTTCTGGTTTGCCCAGTTTTTCACAAGTGCCTTTAGTCAGTTTCTGGTTACTGCACTTTGTGTAGGTTGGCATTCAACTGTCCCCAGTTTACTTTTTGGGTTAGTCTTATGTATATTCTTAAT
This sequence comes from Protopterus annectens, assembly GCF_019279795.1. Taxonomy (NCBI): domain Eukaryota; kingdom Metazoa; phylum Chordata; order Ceratodontiformes; family Protopteridae; genus Protopterus; species Protopterus annectens. The sequence continues at coordinate 312,329,620 of NC_056750.1, read as the reverse complement.
GCTTTTCTGTAAAAGTACTTTATGATTTTTGCATGTTTTACAAACTGCTTTCACATTTCCTCAGGCAGAGCAAATAACTTGCACAGGGTTTAATTGCATGTACATGTACTGACACTCTTCATGGATAACCAATATGCAGCTCTGAATACCATCTATAGACTTATTAGAAATATGTTTTCTGTAAAAAGAAATGAGCAATTGCATATAGATCAAAATGTCCCCGTGAACAGTGTTTCTCAAAAAAGCCTTATGGTGGCCACTGTTGTTAGACTTGAATCCTAAGTATCACCCGATGAAAACAATGTTGATAAATATTCCAACAATGATTTATTAAAGGACACAGTTGTTACTCCTATTAATTTAATGAACAGTATCATGGATATTAAACCAAGTGCTTAAGTACTAGTACTAGAAAGCTCAGAATCCAGTGTCTAAGCTTGAGAATTAACAGGTCTCGGGTTACTGTATCCTGCCTGCCAGGGTATGAACTGAATCATATGAATCAAGTCATTTTTCAGGTCAACAGTGAGTATCTAAAATTTAACAGCATAATAGCTTGCATAATAGGAGTCATGACAAAACAGCTATTGCAATTTGTACACTCCAAGGGGTTAAACTGATAATTGAAGATATTCTCCCCTCCTCTAAATTGTCAGATAGAAAGTTTAGTTAAACTTATTTAACAATAAAATGCATAGAATGAGTTTACAATGTGGGTCCTCTCACATTTCCTACTAGGAAGAATATTTTGCTAGCGATACATATTACATGGGCCATCTGGGGAAATAAATTTACTGTATCAAAATTCAATTAAAGTATTTTATTTCCAATTTTGAGCAATTTCGTTCAACTCCAACAAGTATTAGCAACCTTATTATATTATATTATATTAAATGCATAAAGACTGAGCATTTATTTGAACCCAGATGATCCAGGAACAATTTGTAACACAGAAGCTGAAGAAGCCAAACAGGGAGAGTGACAGTTAATGGACAAAGCAGACTCACCTATCCTGAGAGAAAGGAGGTAATCCGGCCTACTGTACGAGTGCTTCTAAGCGGAGGCAGAAGGTGTAATATGCAGGAGTCAGGTTAACACATCCTTATCCACTAGATATTGCATAGTACAGTAACTGCATTAGGTAGATACAAAGAAGCGTGCATATTCCACACAGCAGTACTATAACGGTCCATAGAAATCTACCTTCCAGAAGGACCAGTGCACATGCCAAGAGAAAAGGATCCATCTCTCACTGCTGTAAGGATGATGACCCACCCACTAACAGAGTCTCCTCCTAGCAGTCAAGGTGTTATGGGTAATGAGCAGGTAATCAGATGGAAAGGGATTGAAGGTTGAAAAAGAAATGTACTGGCAAAAGAAGTGTAACACTGCAGCTGAGGATCTGAGTACCGCTGAGGATTCTGACAGTTCAGTGTAGAGGATTAAGGCCACAAACTGCTAACAGGCCTCATCTTATAGTCTGTGGTTTTAATTCTTACTGCATCCTTTTGCATGACATTAAACCAGGTGGTACTAATGAGCCTCCACTGATAATGTCTCTCTATTGAATATGGATTTCAACCCATTGGTTAGCCAAGTTAACAAAACTAATAAATACATGCATAGGTCATACATGACTGAATACAATTATTTGGAATATCAAATATTCTTATGATGACATTTAGATTATACCAATAAGTAAAGAGGAGGAAAACTGTACTGTGTGTTGTAGATGCTGTAATACAAAGAATAAGGCCTGAAAAATACAGTAGGTAAATGTAGGTATGACATTAGAGGCAATCACAGTAACAATATAGAATTTGGTAGTGAAAGTGACTGAGCTAAATGAGAATATACTTAAATAAAATAAGGATATGTTCAAGAGTGGTGAAAATAAGTTAGAAAGTAATACAAATGAGAAGCTGTAAATGCTTATTATTTTGACAAGAGTTTGCAGTTCTGTAAGATGATGGCCAGTAAACATTTTAAGTGCTGTAACACAGTTCTTGTGGCACAGTGATTTGAGAAGAGGAATCCACAGACTTGGCAGCATGTTCAATAGAATTGACCACATAAGTTGAAAGTAAGATTATGAATGTCTGTCACATGCTTCTGATACTCATAAAGCTACTGTTTATAACTGAATTAAGATAACCCTGTAGAATTCCTAACTAATCAATGTCTTACTAAGAAAGAATTTGCTGTTTTCAGGAACCGACGCAAAGAATGTCTAAACTTGTCAGGATTATAATTAAGTTAAACAGACGACCACTGCTATCTAGTGAAAGAAAAACATACAGCATACTATCACCTCAAACACAGAAACAATATTATGCATAAACATATGTATATACACTCTTGGAAAAAATTATAGAGCTATAACATTATCAAAAGAATTAAAGAGGATGAATAATGTGCCAGAAGTACTAACATTTTAAGTGCATTCATTTTTTTTTAACTATAAACAATTAACTGAAGTGGGAGATGGTCTAGACAGACAACGGAAGGCACAGTGTTAATGGATAGTGGTTTTGTTAATATCCTCATTTGGAAGCAGCGATTCATTTATTCATGAAATATGACTGTGCACTTCAAAATTCCTAGCAATCCAAATACACGCTTTGTCAATGAAAAATGGGAAAGTAAATATCTTAATCCATCCATCTGTCCACAACCCCTTTTTCCTATTTTTACAAAAATGGGATTAGGGTAAAGTGAATATCTTAACAGGAATGAAAACTTTATAAAGAAATATTTTAAAATTTGCAAACAAGTACTGCAGGTAAGAAGTCAGTCTAAATCACCACAAAGCTACTTTGTAGCCATTACCAACTGCATGCATATGAACCTGTTAAATGTTCATATTTTCATTGATGAGGAATACCTATTTTATCTCAGCTTTAGACAGACGTACAGACACACAAAGTTCCAATGCACTTATATACATTTTATTTTCATTAAACATTACTTATCCCATGATAAAGTTATGATTAAAATATGACAGACAACTACTTGGTGTAATAAGTCTTTGGCTTTTTACATCAGAGCTGATAACACAGGCTGAAAATTTGTGTAGATTTAAAAAAAAAGGGGGCATGTTTAAATTCAGCAATTTTCTAAAAGCAAGCAGCATTCAGCGTTGTATGGTGCAACTGTTCAGTTTGCACACACTGAAGAATTTTCTTCCCACTGCATGATGACTATTTTTTCTTGACTGTTCACTAAAGAGAGTCAGTTATGTCTTGTGATCTTGTCAAACAAACTGAATAATAAGTAGAGTTTGACTGGTTAACCACCAGGGCTGTTAAAACCTCATTCAGATCTATTCATGTCATTCTGAGGTTTAAAGTGCTTTAGTATGAGCTGAAATTTGTTGTCCATGGTTAGCTACAATGGAAAAAAAGATAAGCCAAGGAGAAGCAGTCAGCATATGCTGGCAAAGTAATGGTGCATAATGTTTATTTATTTAACATTTGTTAACTGGGAAAGTCCGACTTGGAACAAAGCCAATTTTCAGCGGAGGCCCAGGGAGAAATGCTCCAGATGCATCTCTTTATAACGTGGGAGGAAACTGGAGAACCTCTTGCTGTGAGACAATACTATCGCTGTACCACTGCGCCGTCCAGTATGACTATGGTGAGAGTCACAAGCAGTGAACAGTAAAACATTCAGTTACTTCAAAAGTACTTCAAAAGTACAAAAAGTAAAATCTAAAATGGCAAAATCCTTCAAAGAGGGAAGTTTATTAAAAAAAAAAAAAAAAAAAGATGGCAAAACCTGAAAACTGAAAGGAAAGGTCATAACCGGGATTGAGAAAGTCTTAAAGTGAGGAGAATGTTTTAAACACTGCTGTTTTTCCTTTTGCAGTATGCTTCTCCAATGTTTAGACTACATTATCACTGTGGTTTCCCACTAGCTGTAGCATCACCATGGAGGTTGGTCATATTAGCCAAACTGCACGATAATGTGGCAAACAAGGGGTTTGGCTAATGCTAATTAGCAATGTGCACTCCCCACAAAATGCCAGCTGCTCCTGATTTACACTGTTGACTGTGTCAGAGAATTACTTGGCTTCACACAATTTCAGCCTTGGTAGTAAAAGTGAACATAAGTCACAAGACAGCAGAAACTAATTACTCCACTGAAGTGAAGTGCAAGTAAGTTCAGGGAAGATTTGGAGGTTAGGGTTATCACCTGTCCCTCTTTGGGCAGTTGTGTCCTGCGAAAAAAAGTAAAAAAATGGCAGAAGTCCTTTAGGAAAACAAATATCTCTCAAGTTTTCTTTAATAGCTACATAAAACAATTATTTTGCATTCGAAACAATTACATTTTATAAGAAATAGAATAAGTTACTCAAATGGTATAACAATAAGCTTGGTATTTTGGCAAAAAAGTGAAATTTTGTCCTTTGCACTGGCCTTGGATATGGTTTGTCCTGCAAAACCTTATGTTTCTACAAAAAATGCCCCACATTGGGCAATTGAAAAGGTGGCAAGCCTACTGAGGGTGGGGTGTGTATGGAATAAAGTATGTGCATGAGTATGGACTTGTGTGCGTGTGTCTGTAGGGGCATGAACAAAGTTGAATGAATATACATGTGTATGTGTGTGTGTGTGTGTGTGTGTGTGTGTGTGTGTGTGTGTCCATGCTAGGATGGTCGCACTTGGGAGGTTAGGTAGGGAATTTTGAGTCTGAATATTTAAGAGTGTGGGTGTTTTTATGTTGTGCGATTGTGGGTGAATGGATGAGTGTTTCCTTGACTGTGATCAGCTGTGGGGGGCTTGCTTGTTGATAAGTAGACAGTTGTGTGTGTGCGCGTGTATATATACATGTGTAGGGGTGTCTTTGCCAAAACAATGCATGGGATATTAGGAATCACACTACCTTCATCAGTTCTGATAGCACTAGAGACATGATAATGATCTGACAATGAGGTCTTTCTCAATGTGGCCAAACCTGTCTCTAAACTGAAATTTCTCACTGCTGTAGTAATTGTCCTACCTGTGGTAGGCAAGTAATACAACTGGTGAGTCTTTTTCTGAATCCTGGGGCATGTGTACTATGTGAGCATACATTTTGTGTTTGTGGTAATATCTATAAAATTACTCCGTCACTGGGAAATTTAGTAAAATTTGATCAGAGAATATGGAAAGCCTGTGGGGGTTTAAAACTTTCCTAGCATGAGCAAGGAGGAAGAGGAGGAGAACTGTAGCGTACATATTGTCTTTTACTTGTTTTATTACTTTTGTTAACAAGTTTTTGCCTTGGCCTCTACAGTGTATCAATCCCTGTTTATTTTTCATTAAAATACTACATAATAAGGATATGAAAAAATAAGTAAGGTATAAGATGCAACAAAGTATGTCTGATAGACAAGAGAGCACACATAGAATGTAACAATAAATAAGATAGCTTGAGACACTGTGGTGTGCTCTAACCATACTGTCATTCACATTTCAGTGTCCCTTATTTTGTTCAAAATGTAAATGTTGTCTCCTCTGGTGGTTTCTGCTTCTCATATGTTTCTATTTTTTCATTATTTTTAATATTAAGCCTACTTGTAGCTAAAATAAAATTCCTGGCAGTTTCTCAAAGTTGCATTCCTAAATCCATCTCAAACTAGGCTGGATTTGGTCTTAATAAAAAAGGTTATATGACATATGTACATTGGGTTCAGAGGTTTATAGGTAATTACTAAGCACTCAATTGAAAAGCCCAGAAGGCCATGTAGGAGCCTGGCTCACATTCCCAATTGGGCCAAAGCAGCTTCTAGCTAAGTTACTTGCTCAGGGTCACATAGTAAGCAAATGAAGGCTGAGGGAATCAAACTCTGCACCAACGGAATAAGCTCATTAACAAATCATAGCCTTAGGTATCTATGCTACTCCTTACTATAACCAATTATCATGAAATATGAGCTTTTTATAACTGGATTATAGTTAAAAATGTAAGGCACTGAATAAAAAATGATAACTATTCTTTCGTGTTTGGTGTTTAACCGTCTGTGAAAGTCTTTTCTGTTCGTGGTTTGATAAATAACTTACAAAATGTATTTTTATGTATTTATTTTTTTTTTTGTGGGGCTTACCATCCATCAAACCACCTCTGGATTAATAAGGAACAGATAACAGCTGCAGTTTACATGACCTGCTTATAGAGCTGCCAAAAGATGGCAAGTCCAGGATACAATGACATTTCCAATGAGCACAAGATAAATGTCACTGCACAGTCAGATACTTAGAACATCACCACACAAGGAGACAATGGACCCATGAAACTCCATGTACACCAAAGGGATTTGTTATCAGACTCATAAAACATGTCCTGACTCTTGCTTGATACATCCATTACACAGCTGTCAGCTTTTTCTAATTCAAGCATTAGAATGGCAGAAACTCCAAATTAAGATTAGTTTTAAAAATGCTACTATTACCCTCCTCAGAAACTTGACAGAGCAAGAGAATGACTATAATATTCATTTTCTGAGATGAACGAAGTCTGTTGCAATAGGTGATATGCTTATGCTTATCTACTCCCTACTTACGAACTCCAAAATCAGGTGCGTGTTGGTGTCTTTATGGATGATTGTAGTTAAGGTTCTGTCCATATTTATTTATAAATAATTACACAAAAAATCAATACATTAACATCCTAAACCTGTATTTTCTAAATGCAGCAAGATCCATTAAAGTCACATGCAGGTTTAAAAATGCTCAGTCTTTATTGTTTTGGAATAAAAACAATATTTTTGAGGGATAAGTAAACTTCATAGCAATATTAGGGACAGCTGAAACTTAGGGCAGTATTTATAGTCATGGCACTTAGGTTTAGCAGGACTTTGTGCTGACTGCACCTCAGAGCAGCTCAGGCATGATTCAGAGACATCAGCTGTTCTCAGGCACAGGTGCTTGAAATGGTCTGAGAAAGCAGTATGCAAATGAAGTGATATTGAGAGATAAATGAAGAATATCTGAAAAATCTGCAACTATCTTATGTAAATGATTACGTCTTTCCACCTTTGTGTGATCCAGTCACTTTTTAATGCACATCTGGGATGTGAGCAGAAGCGTTATAAAAAGTAAAATAATGAAAAAATAGAGCCAGCACCAAATGGAAGTTGCCAATTAGTTATTTTGTTGTGTCTTTCGGCTTTTCCCGGTTAGGGGTCACCACAGCGGAACTCCGGTCAGCTAATGATTGGCAGTAGATTTTTACGTGTCGAGTTGCCAGCTCTGATGCACAACCTTCAACAAAGGTATGCCCATTCACGCATGTCTCCACACAGAAGACGCTCTAGCTGAGAATGGAACAGGACAACGTCTTACTGTGAGGCGACAATGCTACCGCAGCACCACTACCGCAGTATTTATTAAATAAACATTTTCAAGCAGCTAAGAGTGTCAAACACCCCTACTGGGGGTGTTTTACACTCTTAGTTGCTTGAAAATTTTTATTTAATAAATTTATATGCCAATTAGATATACATTTATTAAATACAAATTTTCAAGCAACTAAGAGTGTCAAACACCCCCAGTAGGGGTGTTTGACACTTAGTTGCTTGAAAATGTTTATTTAATAAATTTATATCTATTTGGCAACTTTCATTTGGTGCTGGCCCAATTTTTTCATTATTTATGTGTTTTTTTTGGACTCTGGCACTTGCCGTACCTGCAAGGAGTTTGGATTGAGTTATGAAAAGTAAAGACAAGTTTTTTTCATCCTCTTTGCAATCAGTGAAGAGGTTTGCATTTGCTTCCCACCTGTCTGTCTTTGGTTCTGAACCACCTGCCTCTGTCACACAAAACCAGGTGTGCACATTGGTGCTGGCTGGCAGAAAAAGCTACGATGTAGGCAAAGGTTGACCCGAATGAACTTTGCAGATCAGGAAATCTTGGACATGTGTAGAGTGAACAGGAACATACTACAGGCTTTGAGGAATTTGTACTGACCACAGGTAAGGACTGGCCTTCCTATACATGTGGATACAAATCTATGTCTAACTCTCACTATACTTGCTACATAAATCTTCTAGGGACAACCTGGTGACACGCTGGCTATCTCTTAGGCTTCTGCCTTGAGAATACTGCAGCAGTTCCTCAAAATACTCTTAGCACATGTGGCTCAGAGCATGTATTTCTTAGAGTATCATCTCATGACTGAGCCTGCAGTATGTATGCCTTCTTCATATGGAATGCTTTCCTGGGGGGTTTGGTGCAACAGACTGCATCCATGGTTTCATTAGGGCCACATCAGGACCCTGGAGAGGAGTGGTACCAGAAAAGGATGGGTTTTCATTCCATCACCTGCCAGGTAGTGTATGATACAGTGTCCATCAGTAGCCAGGTAGTGTATGATACAGTGTCCATCACCTGCCATGTACTGCATGATACAGTGTCTATCGCCTGCCAGGTAGTGTATGATACAGTGTTCATCACCTGCCATGTACTGCATGATACAGTGTCTATCGCCTGCCAGGTAGTGTATAACACAGTGTCCATCACCTGCCAGGTAGTGCATGATACAGTGTCCATCACCTGCCAGGTAGTATATGAGACAGTGTCCATCACCTGGACAAGTCTGTGAATACCCTTCATTATGACCTTGATACTGCATGCAGGATAATTATTGCCTGCTCTATTTTTCTCAACATGATTATGTTTTAGTCTAGTGAGCATTCACCATGGCCGGTCACTGATAGAGGTGGTACAGCTGAACATTAATGAGAACAATCCCTTGTATCTTAGACTGATCACCAGTGATGATAGCAATGGTGGCCAGCTGATGGCAATAGCATGGCAACCCCTGCATCAGGCTTCTGAATGGTATTCAGCTGCACATACAAAAAGGCAGTGTCTTCCTACAACTGTGAGGCATGGCATTCACCTAGTGAAAGTGCAAAAAAAATTATTGCAGAGATAAAACTTGACGTATGCAGTGTTACTTCTGAGCTACACTGAATGATGCATAGTCAACTTGCACTGTACATCAGATATTTTCTACATATCAAAACATCAGTAATTATTTTTACAGTGTTGAGAGGTACATGCCACAAGCATTAATTATACTGGTGGGGTTTGATTTAAGTGGTAAAAGCAGATGTTATGATACATGCTTAGGGTTATACCAATATTTGTTTTCACTGCAGTGACCAGAGTAGAGTATGATGAATGCTGTTGTGCCCCAATTACTTTTACTGAAAAAATATCTTAAGAACTGTAGTATTGGCCATGTGTGAAAAGTGATTTGCTGGGTGAGTACTGTTTCCCAATTACTGATGTTGGAAATGTAAGTTATATTTTGAAGGTGTTGTATACAATGTCCTCTAAGGATAACATGTGTGAAGGTTGCTCAGATCAAAAACAAGTACTGGCTTGTGAGCTTGCTTCTGAGTTGTTCTGTTGATGAGAAGTACTGGATTAGGGGAACATGTTGACAATGACCTAACCATGCTGTGGAACCTAGACACTGACTGAGAAGTTCTTCCACATGTTCTGGAAATTGGTGAGGCCTGGATGAATTCTTCTTGAGGTAATCCACGAGTGCCTGCTGCACTTTCTTGAGATGCCTATTCATCGACCATACATGTATCGGATGGCTCCCGGGTCACGTCCATCTATGTTTCCAATGTCAGGTAACCCTTTAGAAGTGTGTGCATAGAGACAGATATGAATGCTGTCTGTGCAACCATATTGTGCATGAAAATCATCATGGCATTGTCCCTGTCTTCTACCAATACCCTGTACTTGTGAAATTCCTCATGTATACCCTTCAGTACTCTAATCATTTCTACATAACTCTAAGTAACAGTAGCTAGGCTTCAACTATGTCACTGCATATCTGGTGCAGCCAAATTCCTGGAGCTAACAGTGAAATACATCTTCACATGTACCCCTGAGTACAGGTGTAACAGTGAGAAGTTCCACATCTGAAAGGGTAGTGCCTTCATCAAGGGATTCAGGCTGTGCTCAAGAAGCAGGATTTAAGCTGTGCGGTGTCCTCCACTGCTGTAATGATAGTTTATCATACTCTTCGTAATGATAAACTATGTCACTACCTAAGGAGTTATCCTCTTCTTGTGGCATACAGGGTCCTACTGGTACATTTTGCAACTGTGTGTCAATGTCCTCAGACTGTTATGGCATCTTTGTCAACAGTCACTCTACTGTTAATATCAGCCTGTTGTGCTAAGTCACAGGATCTGGTTGTTTCTGGGGAAGACCCTGTGAAAACATTTGTACAGATGCGATTAATGTTACCTGTAACAGGTAGAATTAGTTTTACATTAACTGTGATCATCACACTTACCTTGCATTATCTGCACACATTATGTTGCTTCTGGTGTTGATGGCATACCTGACAATGAAATATGTAAGGGTGATATGTACACAAGGGACATGCCAAATACATGTAAAATTAATGCACTGAAATCAGCTACACACTAAACTTCTAGACTGTCTAGCTGTGGTTGTTGCAGGAGTTTCAAAGTACTGGTGTTAACTCCACATCTATTGATACCTGCAGCATCCTCAACTTTGTCAAAGTTATTATACCTTTTAGAGAGATGATACATCTAGCATTAAAGATTGGAATGTAAAAGGGTAACAACCTATATTGCTATGGACAGTTGTGTTCTGGCACATCCTACCATATCGACTCTCTTTCTACAATGTACCAAGGGGCAGTTCCTTCCTCCTACAAGACTTATGTAAGACCATACCTGTCTACCTTGAAGCACCAGAAATCTGGACAAAGTCTAAAATAATGGAGGGGACAAAGGCCGTAGAATAGGGGCAGATTTTAAATACTGCTGTTGCAAACTTAGAAAGTTGCTAGAATAACAGGATTTGTGTTAGTAAGCATTTTCTGAAGGATATGAAGTCTGAAACTCAAATGTGAGTCATTATTTGATGGCACAGTGGTGCAGCAGTTGCATTGTCACCACACAGCAAGAGGTTCTCCAGTTTGATTCTTGGCTGGGCTGCCTTCTGTGTAGAATCTGCATGTCCTCCCTGCATTCATGTGGGTTTCCTCCAAGTCCTACGGTTTCCTTCCACATTACAAAGATGTGTCTGGAGCATTTCTCCCAAGGTGTCTGCTGAAAATTGGCTCGTTACAAGTCACTTTCCCAGTAAGCAAATGTTAAATTAAATAAATAAATATTTTGCAATCCTCCATGATTTGCCAGAAAATGTGAGGAAAAAATCTGGACATTCTGTGATAAACTACTTGATTCAATATCTTTACTCTCCCTTGTTGTTTTCACCCAAAAAGTCCTCATTGCATCTATGGGGATGTGATTCTCCTCAGGACTGTTGTTGGCTCTCCAGTGTCTTGTTCCCTGCTGCTGAAGCAATTTTTAACTTGTAATCACATACTGGGGCAAGATCACACCCACCTATGTTGTATGATAATTTAACAAAATGTGGACCGTACATGCCAGTGTATTAGAAAACGAAAGAAAAAGGGTAATGAGCACATCAATGCATTAATTCTGAGTTGTAGGTTTGCATTCTCCTGGCAGTAATGCCTGTGTTTTGTAGGCCTCTGCTGCAATAGTAACAAATATATTTGTATATTTCTGCTGTGAGGGTGTGGTATACAATAAAAATAGCTCAGGTATGTCAGTATTTAAATTAAGATGGCTATAGTATGGTCCTTGGTATTACCTATTGCCACAGGCCCATACCTCTCAACTACACAGATTTTCACACAATGTCCAGATTTCAGCCTTTGGCCTCATATCTTTGGTCCATTTCTCATAAAAATGTGGGTTTCTGGCAAATTAGTAGTAAATCATTAAAGACTGAAGTCAGAAAATGCCAGACATTTGAGTTTCTGACTTCCTATCCTTCAGAAAATTCTACTAATGCAAAACCTGTCATTTTATCAACTTTCTAAGTTTGTAAGAGCAATCTTTAAAAATTATCCCTATTTTTGGGCCTTTGTCTCACTTTTATTTATGGCTTTGCCCAGATGTCTTGCTCTAAGAGGGTGAGAGATATGCAACAGACAAATATAGTAACAGTAATCCACATGATAAATGTTGACAGTACTGAAAGTGGCACTGACACATTTCCAAACATTTCATGACTAATTAAACACTCACACTATAATGTCATGTCTTACCAGTGAACACAGGCTACTGTTGAATAGGTCCCACTAAAGTACACTGACAACTGCCTTTTCAAATAATTGTGGTTATTCCTGTTTTTATTAAACAGTTTTAGTTATTTTGCTCTTTTCGTAGACTTTTTCCGAAGTCTGGAGTCCAGCAATGCTTAACTGACAGACTGAATCAGGTTGATGTAAAGTTGGGGCTGATTTGAGAAGTTCACTTGCAAATGAGGCTCAGCCAGCCTGAGCCATATGATTCACGTTTTAGTTAAGGTGCACATTACCTCTTGCAAGCAAACATGCTTGGCTTGCCTTGGTTAACTCGTTTATGCATGTAAACGGTATTCATGCCTCAGGCACACCCAGCACACTTCCCTTTTTCATAGCATGCATGCATTTATAAGTTTGTGTAAGACCAGACCTAAGCATCTCAGGCCGTTGTGACTCTCTTTATCTTCCTCTCCAGTGCAGTGCAACGATAGGGAACATTAATCATGTCACAGAACTTTACAATAGAGCATCGATTTACATATATTATAAAGAATCTGCTGTGTGACTGCCCAGTTAGTGATACAAGGAACAATTTCAATAAATGTAAACAGCCTTGAAAGTCATGTAAAATGCAAATGTAACATAATATTCCCTGAGATTATCGTAAAAAAAGAATATTAAAAAATAAATAAATGGTGAAATGCATGGGAATATGGCCTGTTTTGATATCACATTCCAAGAAGGTTACTCTGTATATGTATGTGTGTGTGTGTGTGTGTGTCTCTCTCTCTCTATACATATATATATATATATATATATATATATATATATATATATATATATATATATCCGTGTGTGGGATCCATTCTAAATCTTGAAATACTGAAAGATCGACTTTCAGTATCTCGAGACTAAAATACCAAAAGTGCAGTTAACTGAAACTGCACTTTACAGAGTGTTACGTTACCAAGTCTGCTGTTGGGGTGGTGTGCTGTGGTTTGTGTTTGCGGTGCATTGTGATTTGGGAGTGAGATATGACAGATGACGTATAGCTGTGTATGGAGATTCAATTAAGTTGTTAATGTTTAAGGGTTTTGGGTAGGCATTTTTCTTTTATAGTGTTGGGGGAAGTTTTGGGAGTTGGTTGGATTAGATGGGTGAGAGATAGAGAGTGTGTGTGTGTGTGTGTGCGCGTGCATGTGATGGTGTTCGAAGTGTAGGGTGCTTAGCGGTAGTTTTTTTGTGTCTTCCATGGTAATGCGACCTTGGAGTTGGTGTATATAAGTAGTGGAGGCGTGGGGGGTGCAAGCTCCCACATGGGGGGTGCAGTAGGGCTTGCCCCCCTTGCTTATGCATAGGTTTTGTAGGTGTGTGTGTTTGGTGATTTAGTAACGGTTTAGGGGGAAAGGTGGTGTTTGTGATGCTGTGGTGGAGGTTATATTACAGAAATTAATATCACTTGCTAAAAATTCGGTATTGTGAATTTACGGTATAGTGACATTCGGTTTTGTAATATTTCGGTATAGTGGGTGTTCGGTATTTAGATCTCGAGATATTGAAAGTCTTTCAGTATTTTGAGATTTAGAAGTAGACCCATTTATAATATGTATATATGTGTGTGTGTGTGTGTGTGTGTGTGTGTGTGTGTGTGTACATATATGTGTGTATATATATATATATATATATAGATAGATAGATATATGTATATATGTGTGTAAATATATATATATATATATATATATATATATATATGTATACACATGCACACACACACACACACATACACACGTGTATGAAAATATGAATTGCACAGGATGGTAGTCGGTCCTGATAAGTATCCTGTTACTATACAATTTTTTTGCCAGTAAACATCAGCCCTCTATAGGTGTATGGGCTGGGCACAATGATGCCACATTGTAGTAGTCCCTGCTTCAGACTTGTACATCTCATTCTGAACTTAGTACTTCATAACAATGCACTCTGTTAAAGCCAGGGTTGTGCCCCAGGCTGGTCTGATAAGGAGATAAAACTAGTCCTCTGCCTACTGCAGGAGATGTACCTGGAGAAGCTAAAACAGTTTGCTGGTGGAAATAGCAGAAAACTGATATATGGCAGGAGTTTTGGATCACCATATTGGAGGATTATAGATCATATATGACACAAAGTTTTCAACCTCTTAGCACAAATAATCTGGACAGAGCCAAAAATAATGGGGGGTCAAAACCCCCAAAAACAGACACATTTTAAATATTGCTCTTAAAAATGTAGAAAGTTGCTAGAATAAGTTTTTGTGTTACCATGCATTTTCTGAAGGATAGGAAATCTGAAAATCAAGTGCCTGTCATTACTGACTAAATTCAATCCTCACTATTCTGCCACAAAAAATCCAGAAAACCACAAATTTTATGAGGAAAAGACCAAAAATACAAGGCAAAAATCTGGACTTTCTGTGAAAATCTGGACAGTTGAGAGGTATAATATGAGGGCATGCAACGTATGGAAATAAGGTACATAAGAAAATCTGGTGGTGGTATGCAGATGTCGAGGAACTCATCAAAAGAAGGAAGGAGTGCAGGAAAAAGTGGGAGATTGAAATGATGGATAAGACTAACATGGAATATTAGCTGACCAAAAACAGAGTAGTTGAAATAGTAAAGAACAAGGCATCAGAGGCAGTCTACCAGTTTCTGAAAAGTCACTCCAGAGGTAATGCAAAGAAACTCTATCAGGTTGCAAGACAAAGACAGAAAGATAAAGAAGACAGTCATCAGATACCCTTCAGAAGGATTGTCAGCAACAACTTACTCACCACTCCACAGGACATCAAAGACAGATGGAAGAAATACTTTCAGCAGCTTCCAAATGAAGAAAACCCCACAGAGGCTGAACTGTGCCAGACACAGCCTCCTATGAGAGGAGAAGAAGAGGCCATCCTAGAAGAAGTAAAAACAGCACTAAGGAAAATGAATTCAGGAAAAGCAGCAGGCACAGATCAGGTCATGGCAGATAGGATGATGTTGGGTGAGTTAGGGAAGAAATGACTCTTGAGGGTTCTCATAGCAGTATGAAAATAAATGCTTATCCCAGATGACTGGAGAAGAGGCAAACTAGTGCTCATGTATGAGAACAAAGAGAACATTCACAACTATCGATAATGCAGAGGTATCAAACTCCTGACACACTACATGAAAGTTAAGGAGAGGGTGATTCCTTAATGAATATGTAGTAGTAGGAAGACTTGCAAGATGTCAGGACTCTGTTTCAGAGATCTCTGTGATGATGACTACTACACCAGTGACTGACAAAGAACATCTATGGGTATGAGTTTACCACTGCGTCTTTACCTTATAACCACTATGTTCAGTAAGTGGCGAGCTCATCCTGGGGGCATCTGTATGATCACAATTCTTACAATATTTAACAATGCATGTGAGTGTACCTTCCTGAGACAACTAGGCTCCCTTTATTATTTCCTGTCTTCTTGAGTTATTTTACTTTGCTCATAACTTGTTTTTGATTTATTTAACTGTTTTCATATCTTTTAATTATGTATAACAGTCTTATCTCTATGGTCTTCCCCTCATATTCTTTAACAGCATGATCAGCTCACTTCTGCATCTATAATGCATGGCACTCCTAGCTCATATTACTCCCCCTGACCTTCTCCTAACTTTTTGCTAAAGCAATTATGTCCAGCAAACCACAAGTCCTTAACAATTCTCACTATGTTAACCTCTGACCACTCACTCACCCCAAGGCAGTCATACAGATATTCAAACCAAGTACAACCAAATATTTTGCCACTTCTACCACTATCTGGATTACCTATTTCCTGGATGTAGAATTAAACTAATACCATCCTTACTTTTCTCAGAACTTTTCCACAGCAATGTTATACTGGGTCAATATTAGGTCGCTGAAATGGTATTCTGGCGAACACCTATTAAGCGACCTGTAATCAGCAAAAATCGCTTCAGCAATAGGCTGAATTTACTAAGGGCAATGAAATAGTTGTCTGAAGCACAACAGACAACTATGGAACTTTGCCCTTTTCTCCACTGTAGTGCATTCTCGGAGTTGGTATATATAGTTACGCGGGGAGGGGCAAAGCCACCCATATCGGGGGTTGTGGGGGCAAAGACCCTACTTGGGTGGGTTCGAGTCAACTAAATGTTGGTCCGTTGTGCTTCGGGCAACTATTTCCTTGCCCTTAGTAAATTCAGTGATGTGCTGACTCAATTTTCACTGAATAGATGATCGCCAGAATACCATTTTGGCAAACTAATATAGATCTGTTATACTAAATTCTCTCTCCCCTACTAACACCAAAAAACTGCTATACATACCATAAATGCACCAGATTGACTTACGATGGCCCCCACTCCAGGATGGACAAAAAAAGCTAAGTTAGCTACTCTTATCTTATAAACTAACCACGCACCTCTTCTCTTCGCACATGATTGCCTTTACCTCAGACTGACCACAACAGCACCCATTCCATATCTGGTGCTTCCCCCATTAGGCATCATCAATCCAATGAGGTAAGGCTCACTCAGAAAATGTGAAATTATAATCACAGTGGTGAGTTACTGTGCTCACGAACTGTGGAAAGTACCTAGAACAGGCTTTGTTTAGACATCAGTCACAATGAAATAAAATATGATTAAAAAAAAGCTCTCGGCTTAGTCTTTGACAGAAAATAAATGTATAGGCTATAAAGAGTTCAGCTGAATTCTGTATAACCTATCATTAAAAGCATACTTCTCAGCACTCTTAATTCTGTAAACTATGTAATCACAGTTTGTCCAGTTCAGACCCAAAATATAACGGCATAATTATCACTTGATCAAATTATCATTCCTAGTTCACTGTAACATGTTTTATTTATATATATATATTTTAGATGGCCCCACAGTTATTGACAGCTGTTTCTACGAATGCCAATGTAGAAATTGAATTGTGCCAAAACAACTTTTGGTGAGAGTGGAATTTTGCAGCACATTCAATTAAAGTGAATCACACCTGTGTGTGTGTGTGTGTGTGTATATATATATATATATATATATATATATATACGCACACACACACATATATACATATATAGATGCATATATACAGATTTAGATATTATAATGTATATATCAGTATGTATATATATATATATATATGTGTGTGAGTGTGTATATACATGCATGCACACACACACACACATATATATATATATATATATATATATATATATATATATATATATATCCAAAAATATAGGAAGCAGTCAGTAAAGGACCACACCATAGAAGAAACAATATGTTGTTGTCAAAATGTAAAAAAACAGTGCAGTCACCACAGAATCTAGTGTATATATATATATATATATATATATATATATATATATATATATATATATACACACACACACACACACACACACACACACATATATATATATATATACA